>NW_010442504.1:0-316 GCF_000710305.1 Buceros rhinoceros silvestris | reverse complement strand
TTGGACCGATGCCACATAGCTGGTGCTACCACTGCTGCTAATAGCTGTAACGTAACCGAAGCCCTTCCCGGGCGCCTGGCGCATCCAGCGCATGCCGGTGCTGCTGCTGCTGAAGCTGGAGCCATGGCCAGATGACGGCAACAGCCGACTAAACCATGTCCCTCCTCCTCCTCCCCAGGACTGATGGCGGCCATGGAGCTGGTGGAGTCCGGAAGAGGCCGCCAGCCCCCCGGAGGGTCCCTGCGCCTCATCTGGGAGGCCTCCGGCTTCTCCTTCAGCCGCTAAGCCATGCACTGGGTGCACCAGGTGCCTGGGA
>NW_010442503.1:0-316 GCF_000710305.1 Buceros rhinoceros silvestris | reverse complement strand
CTTCGGAGGGTGTCGCTGGACGCGGATGTACAGACGGACGCGCCGCTGGGCTGGAGAACGGAGGCGGGGAGGAGCCAGGAGAGGCGTTTGGGTGGGTTTGAGCCTCCAAAATGGGGTGGAAATGGGGAAATTGGGGCGTGAGGAGCCCAGGGGAAGCATTTGGTGTCTGTGGTGAATAAAGGACACGGGGAAAGCGTGGAATGCTTTTCAGAACAAGCGATTTTGGCGGTGTTTGGGGTGAATCCCCTTAAAATATAGGAGAAGGGTGACGAGCCCCATGGAAACAACCCCAAAATGCCCAGGAATTGCCTCCAAA
>NW_010442502.1:0-316 GCF_000710305.1 Buceros rhinoceros silvestris | reverse complement strand
CCACGGCCTTCCCCGAGCCTGAGGTGGGAGAGGGGGCAGAGTGGGGTCCTGGTGTCCCCCTGTGCTGAGGGGTCAGTGACACCTCGGATGCTTTGCAGTGACCTGGCTGGGTGTGCAGGGAGGGGATGCAGGTGCCCCCCGTGCCAGCTGGCCTGGCCTCCCCACCCCTCAGGCAGCTCTGCGCAGGGCTGTGGTCCCATGTTGGGTGCTTCCAGGTGGTGGGCACAGCCCCTCTGCCTCCTGACAGCCCCCTCCCTGTGCCTGTCCCGAGCACGGGCAGACCCGTGGGCACATCAGTGGTCCTCACCCCGCCCCA
>NW_010442501.1:0-316 GCF_000710305.1 Buceros rhinoceros silvestris | reverse complement strand
GGGCAGGATCCCTCCCTTGAGGTGCCGGCCAGGGCCTGATGATCAGTCACAGACCGGGGGGGTCCCAGGGACACACGGCAACAAACAGGATGAGCTTTGCTGCAGGCAAGAGGGCGTCAGCATGTGCAGCCTGTGCAATCTGTGCCTCTGGGTTTGGTGCAGTGAGGGGCCAGGCAGCAAGATGTGAGTCCTGAGCGCCTGGGCCTTCCCTGGGGAGGCTGCTTGAGCAAGTGGTGGTGTGGCGGCAGAGGTCACGTAAGGGAGCAGGAGATGGGCTGCTGGGGTTCGTGTTCTGGGCTCATCCCGCACGTGTGAC
>NW_010442500.1:0-316 GCF_000710305.1 Buceros rhinoceros silvestris | reverse complement strand
GGGGCTTTGGTGGGATTCTCTGCAGTCTGGGCCTCTGGCAAAGGAGGAATATCCTCACTGCCTGCCTGAGGCAACCACACACGGTTCCCCACAAATCCATCCGGGTCTGCAGTTCCTGCAGCTCTCCTCTGCGCTGGGCAGAGGCTGCCTGGAGCCCTGCCTCAGCCTCGGTTTCCTCTCGTGGTAAGACACTGTTTGCTGTCCCGGGATCCTGAGTGCTTTGCCTCTGCTTCCCCTGCTGCCAGCGGTTTGGGTGCTGCTCCAGGCCAGCTCTGACGTCTTGCAGGTGTAACCCAGATCACAGACTGCTGGGAAA
>NW_010442499.1:0-316 GCF_000710305.1 Buceros rhinoceros silvestris | reverse complement strand
ATGAATTTGCTGTATCTCATTCTGAGCACTAATTCCAATTTAATTGCAAGTGGCCTGAAGCCTCTTCAATAGGAGTAACAAATGGTTTGATTTTGTAAACTTCATCAGACTGCATTTTAAATGCGACACACTAGCCCGGCTCGAATGCCAATGAAGCACTGAAGTAGCTCTCTGTTTACTAATTATCCGTTTTTACTTCAAGCCACGCTGGCTGGCTTGTCTGATTAAATCGGATTTGTGGGATAGAGAACAGCTAGCAGAGTTTTCTCTATAGTAAACGAGATTGAAACTATGGGCCGCCTGGCTGCACACTGTA
>NW_010442498.1:0-316 GCF_000710305.1 Buceros rhinoceros silvestris | reverse complement strand
GTTTTCAGCGGGTTACACGCGGCTCGTCTGGGGTTCGCTTTACTGAACGGTGCTAACACAGGGCGAGCAGCAGGGAGAAACGCTCTGTGGTCAGATTCTGCACTTGAACCTCGGTATCTCCATCCCCAGGAGGGACATCTGCCTGTCCCAGCAGGCTGCCATCTGCGTTTCCCCCATCTCTGAAGTCAGAAGGAAGCAAAACTTAAGCATTGAGGAAAAGCAGGGAAAGATCAACCGCATCCCGGGTCTCCCCGGGGAGCCCTGGGGCGGCTTGAGGCCCTTCAGAGGGGGCACTGGCTTTCGCCGGGGGGGGGCC
>NW_010442497.1:0-316 GCF_000710305.1 Buceros rhinoceros silvestris | reverse complement strand
CAATGACCAGCAAGCAAGAAGTTTACCTGGTTTTTGTAAGATCTCTCTGTTTTTTGCAATTCTTCTTCCATATCTTGGATTCTTTGCCTGTACAAGAAGAAAAAGGGGAAGGAGAGAGGTTTAAATGAATTTTCTCCGATAGCCAAAATAAACGAGAACAGTCTTCAGAAACTGAAGTTACTTGTAAACTTTCACTTCCTCAATGGCCAGCACAGCTTTTTCATCTGCAGCAGACAATTTCTGCTCCTTCTCCTGACGCTCATACTCTTCCTGGGTTAGTTTTCTGTACAGGGGAACACAAAAAAAAAAAAAAAAA
>NW_010442496.1:0-316 GCF_000710305.1 Buceros rhinoceros silvestris | reverse complement strand
GTTTCCTGCTGTACCGATTCTCTGTCAGATCTCGGCTGCGGATCCACGACTGATTTCTGAGATCACACCAGCACACGGCCGAGCAGAGGTGGAATACCTGACCGCGCCTGTTCCAGTTACAGGGCCTTGAGAAACGTTGTGGTGTTCCGTTTTCATCTCCTCCTTGGCCGGTTAGATGACTGCGTGCCTGCTGGCTGCCAGCAGTGTGCCGCCTCTTCTCAGCTCTCCATCAAAAGACCGTCCCCTTTTCCCCTTCCCCACGGTAACCTGATAGGCACAGAAAGTGCCACGATGGGGTGGGCACACGAGGGAGTCA
>NW_010442495.1:0-315 GCF_000710305.1 Buceros rhinoceros silvestris | reverse complement strand
AATAGACTCATATATTAAATGATGTGTGAACTACTGTGTGTATCCCTTTAAAAACTGTACTGACCTGTACGCAACTGTAGACAGAGTACATATAAGGTATGACTTAAAGACAGGCACAAGGACCGGAAAAATACAGAACAAATTCTTCTAACAGATCTGGAAAAACATGTAGTCAAGTGCAAGCTATGTAAAAAGAGGGCTGAAACGTTCTGCAAGCCTGCTTCAGATTTCTCTATAGTATGAAATACCTGACTCCATTGTAAAGCAGACAGTTAGCAGCTAACCTTCTGCAAGAAGTGGTCAAGGAAAAGATGA
>NW_010442494.1:0-316 GCF_000710305.1 Buceros rhinoceros silvestris | reverse complement strand
CGGCAGCTTGAGGGGCCGGCGGCGCGTGGCCGGCGGCAGCAGCCGGATCTCCGACATGGCTTGGCCGTTGCAGGAGGATGCACTGGTGGGTTCTGGCTCGGCATCCGGGTCTGGCACGTGCTGCCCGAGGATCTCTGGCACGGACAGCCTCCGCTTGCCCACCTCGGGGGGGCTGTCGGGGCAGACGGTTTGGCAAGCGGTGGCCACAAAGGGGCTGGCGAGGGAGGTGGTCATCCTCACCATGTGGTCCATCACGCCGTCCTCCTGGGCGTCGCGGGGGAAGTTGAAGGTGAACATGGATCGGAGCTTCTCCGAC
>NW_010442493.1:0-315 GCF_000710305.1 Buceros rhinoceros silvestris | reverse complement strand
CTGGAGTACTGTGTTCAGCTCTGGGGCCCCAGTGTAAGAAAGACGTGGACCTGTTGCAGCGGGTCCAGAGGAAGGCTACAAAGATGATCAGGGTGTTGGAGCACCTCGTCTGTAAGGACAGTGGATGAGAAAGATAGAAAACACTGGTCCTGCATCAAACTCTGCTGATAGGGTAGGGGCGGTCCAGGTGTCTGACTCAGCCAGCGTGGGTGTTTCAGTGAAGAGAGAGAGAGAAAAAGCTCCAGAAGCACGTGCAAGCCCCTCTTTACTGTCTTCAGTTCTCACTTTTCTGGACACCTGTCCCTCTAGGATTGG
>NW_010442492.1:0-315 GCF_000710305.1 Buceros rhinoceros silvestris | reverse complement strand
CCCGAGCTGGCTCACACCACCATACCAGATCCCATACCAGAAATGTCACACTCAGTGTAAGGGGGGAAGTTTGCCGAGAAGAGGCGGACCTCCTGCTTGGGCTCCTGCTCTTGCTCAGGCTTCTCCTGACCCTGCTCCTCTTCCTTCTGCTAAGGACTGCTCTCTGTTTATTGTGACCAGCGCACATCTGCTGGGCTGCATATAACTTCTATGCTTTATACTGGCATTTGGTACGAGTTTAGCTGTTTCATCAAATCTGTTTTCATTTTAACTCATGGGTCTCCTTTTCCCAATCCTGCTTCTTGGCTGGGGAGG
>NW_010442491.1:0-316 GCF_000710305.1 Buceros rhinoceros silvestris | reverse complement strand
TTCCATCCTCAGGCTTCAGGTTGTTTGGTTTTTTGTTTTTTTGGGGTTTTTTTCTGAAAAGATTTTAGTTGATAGTCTTCACAGACACCTCAGTGGAGATTTTCAGAAAACACCCTTCTTTAAAAAAGAGAAAAGGAAAGCCCAAAAGCTTTTTGGTCAACTGACTTCAGAACTGAACATACTGAAGGACTTAGTGGCCTCCGAGTCACACAGTGTGTTTCCAGAGGAGACACGGCAACCCAGTTCTAACGGAAGTTCATGGCTTAACAGCACTTTTCCTCAGCAATATGGGGTTTTCGCCCCCTAGACGGTGCCG
>NW_010442490.1:0-316 GCF_000710305.1 Buceros rhinoceros silvestris | reverse complement strand
TTTTGTAGAGCGGAATGTCGCAGCCTTGATGGCTGGACATGGGCCGACTTCGCTGCTGTGCAAACCCTGGCTGGAGGGACACTGATGGTCAGGGAACGCTCTTAGGTACCCCCGCTCTGGAGCCTTTTCAAACAGCTGCCGAGCTGCTGTTGAGCCCAGGGTTAGCCAACAGCCCCTCGTCACCTCGTGGCACCTCATGCTTGGTAGGTGTGCTGGTGTCAGGCCCCGCGTTTGCAGAAATCGTGTCCTCTTGCCCTTTGCGAAGAGGAATCACACTTTGAGGGTGGGGGAGTGGGAGCCTCACAGCCAGTTGCAA
>NW_010442489.1:0-316 GCF_000710305.1 Buceros rhinoceros silvestris | reverse complement strand
TCAAAAGGCCGGGGCGTGGGCAAACCAGCACGTACGGGTTTCTTAAATTTGAAAACCTGGACATGGCGCATCGGGCCAAGTTGGCCATGTCGGGAAAGGTGCTTCTGCGCAACCCCATCAAGATTGGGTATGGTAAAGCCACTCCGACTACCAGGCTCTGGGTGGGTGGCCTCGGGCCCTGGGTGCCCCTGGCTGCCCTGGCCAGGGAGTTTGATCGGTTTGGCACCATTCGCACCATTGATTACCGCAAAGGTGATTCGTGGGCCTATATCCAGTACGAGAGCTTGGACGCGGCGCAGGCGGCGTGCACCCACAT
>NW_010442488.1:0-316 GCF_000710305.1 Buceros rhinoceros silvestris | reverse complement strand
TCCCGATAGAGCTTTTAATGCGGGCAGCTCCGAGCAGGAGCTGCTGCCTCCCTGGTGGGACGTGAAGCTTTTACAGCAGTAACTAGAAATGCTGATCCAAGGGGAGCGGGGTTGTCCCGAGCAGCCCCAGCTGGAGCATCGCCGGCTGCCGGCGCGGCCGCCCCAAGCACAGGGGCCTCGTTGGTGGAATTAATGATGCAATTTTTCCCGCGTAAGAGGGCGGTTTTATGTGTCTCGGCGGATAAAAGCCCTGAGCTGCCAACCGGGAGGGGATTGTCCATCATCTCGGTGGCTGTGCCGCGGCCCTGCCGCAGCC
>NW_010442487.1:0-315 GCF_000710305.1 Buceros rhinoceros silvestris | reverse complement strand
TCGGTATAGAGACAGAGCACTGGCCACCTTTTTTGCTCAGCAGTATCTAAAGCCAGCTGGATGGCTCTCTCCTCAGCAAACTCACTCCATTCACCTTTTCCCTCAGCACCTCTAGTGGCCTGTTGTGTGGAACTTCAAGGAGCAGCCTTCCACCATCAATGAGGTGGAACGAGATACCACAATGAGACATGACCCATCAGTGAACAGATCATAGCACTTCTCATTACCTGGTAGTTTGTTCTATGGTGGGGCCTCTTCAGCACGTGTTACCTCGTCTTCCGGCAACATTCCAAAGTCTTTGCCCTTTGGCCAGTT
>NW_010442486.1:0-316 GCF_000710305.1 Buceros rhinoceros silvestris | reverse complement strand
TGGCAGCGCTGTTGTATCCCATGTGGCAAGTGCATGGCTAACGTGATGACTACCTACAGTCACTGGGACTGGGGAAGGTCCTACCCTCACCCTGCGGACAGCGTGCGATATCCAGGCAGTGGTAAGGAGACCCAGCTCCCGTCGGGGCCCGACAGTGCGACAATAAGGGACAGCAGCTCTCTTCCTCAAGGGAGTTAGGCTCCCTGGTACGGCGGTGGTGATGTGCCAAGCTCTGAGCCGTCCACAGCGTGGAGGTGAGCACGGACCTGGCATCCGGGGAAGTAAGGTTTTAAAAGCCGCCGAACGCATGGCTTTG
>NW_010442485.1:0-315 GCF_000710305.1 Buceros rhinoceros silvestris | reverse complement strand
CAGCCCTGACAAATAACCCTACCTACCCAGTTCTGTTAGTGCAGTTGTTTGTACTGCTCTCTGAGGAACTATCTTACGATTTGAGGGTGGTGGGTTTATGGCTTCAAGGTTTTTATTTCTTTCCCTTCCTGAGGAAAAGGAAGGAGGAGATGTGGCTACCAAAGAAAAGCATCCTGTGAATCCCAGGACAGACAGGGACAAGCATCTGTGTTTTCTCTTCTGGAACTGGTTATAAAAGCTTCTCTCTCTGGAGACTGAAGACTCACTGTCTAGTATTTCTTTAAAATACAGCTGCAGGAAAAGAAGTTGTCCCTA
>NW_010442484.1:0-316 GCF_000710305.1 Buceros rhinoceros silvestris | reverse complement strand
ATAACCCTAACCGTAATTCTAACACTAAATACAGGTGACTTAACCCAAGCCTAACCCTTTCCGGGTGTCGCCCCCCAGGCTGCCCCCCCTGCCCCAAGGGCTGGGTTTATTTCCGGAACTCCTGTTATTTCTACTCGGAGACGGAGGCGTCCTGGGAGGACGCGAAGAGCTTCTGCGCGGCCCTGGGGGCTCAGCTGCTGGAGGTGGAGAGTGCTGCGGAGAGGGTGACAAGAACTGACCCCAACCCTAAAGCTGAGCCTAACCCCCACCCTAACGCTAAAACTGACCCCAACCCTAAAACTGACCCTAAACCTAA
>NW_010442483.1:0-316 GCF_000710305.1 Buceros rhinoceros silvestris | reverse complement strand
CCAGTTTGGGGGTCACTGGGACCAGTCTGGGGTTACTGGCACCAGTATGGGGCTACTGGGACCAGTGCGGGGGTTACTGGGACCAGTTTGGGGGTCACCGGGACCATTCGGGGGTTACTGGGACCAGTTTGGGGGTTACTGGGACCAGTTTAGGGGTCACTGGGACCAGTTTGAGGCCACTGGGAACAGTTCGGGGGGTCACTGGGACCAGTTTGGGGGTCACTGGTCCCAGTTTGGGGGTCACTGGGACCAATTTGGGGGTCACAGCTTCCAGTCTGGGGTCACTGGTCCCAGTCTGGGGGTCACTGCTCCCAGT
>NW_010442482.1:0-316 GCF_000710305.1 Buceros rhinoceros silvestris | reverse complement strand
GAGAGAGAGAAGGGGGCTGGAGAGATGCTGCAAGAACAAAGGGGTTGGGAACTCCCCCGTACTGGGAGAGACTTGGTCAGCTCGGAAGCGGTTTGGGGGATGAGGTAGGTCATGGTGTCTGCACACAGACCCGCGCAGGGACCAGTGATGGCAGCTGCTCCGTACCGCTGCCGCTGAAAGTGGAGTGTGGTTTTAGCTGGTACAACAGTTCTGAAAGAGTTTTAGTGAAGCGATTCCTTTGACCTTTTGTTCCGGTTAAGCTGGGGAGATTTTTCTAAAGTATCTGCTTTGGTTCAGAGGAAGCCGGGAGCTGGAG
>NW_010442481.1:0-316 GCF_000710305.1 Buceros rhinoceros silvestris | reverse complement strand
CAGAGGGGTGGTGAGGGGTGTGGAGAGGACACCGGGTGCCCGCGAGGACCCTCTGCCCTCCACCTACCTCTGGTGGCACCAGGTCCTTGCCACCACCTGGTTGCTTCTTGCTCCACTCCAGCCACATCTGCTGCAGCTTCTCCTGCCCTCCCTGCAGCTTCTGGTCCATGCCCTGCTTGAGTTGCTCCACCTGAGGAGAGGCAGACCCTGGTGTGGGTGGGCAGCTGCAGCCCCAGGGTGCCACAGGGGCACACGGGGATGGGTCCTACCAGGTCGAGGGTGCGCTGGAGCTGGCCCAGCAGGTCCTGGCTGCTGT
>NW_010442480.1:0-316 GCF_000710305.1 Buceros rhinoceros silvestris | reverse complement strand
TTTCAAAGTCCCTGCCCCACACCTGGTGCCACGGGTGTTTTTCAGGGCTGGCTTAATCCCGCGCTGCTGGCCCAAGCCGGGCTGCAGCGGCAGAGACCCCTCATGTGGACACATCTAGAGTGACAGAGCCCGGCTTGTTGCTGCACCACTGCTGTATCCTCCCGTCGGCTGGCCCAGAGGTACCGGCCACGGTTCATGTGCGGGAGCTGCCCTTAGCCCCTTCGGCAGCCCCGTGGGTGACCTCTGCCTCAGCCCAGCCCGGACCCGGGGAGGGGGACGCGGGAACAGCCGGGCTGTGGGGCTCAGACAGCGCTGC
>NW_010442479.1:0-316 GCF_000710305.1 Buceros rhinoceros silvestris | reverse complement strand
CTGTAGGGGGTAGTCTTCACCAATTTAAAAAACAAAAAAAAGTATTTCCTCCTGACTTGGGTTTAGCCCGGAGATGGCATTATGGTCCTGAGAAATAACCTCCTCGGTGTGGATGGTTTGATCCGTCTGAGCTCTGTACCACTTTTCCTGACTGAGCAGGGCGGTGGGTGGGGATCTCAGAGTCTGACAGACAGCTCTTCCTTGTGCAGTTCCTGGTGGCAGCTGGGAGCTGTGGTAGTTGTCCTGCTTTATGTTTCAAATTGCCAGAGCTGCCTGTGAGATGTCAGATACTGCACTGCAACAAAGCCAGAAAGGA
>NW_010442478.1:0-316 GCF_000710305.1 Buceros rhinoceros silvestris | reverse complement strand
GGAGAAACAAAATCACAATTCCCTGAGCGGCTCTTTAACGTGGTGGCTTCACAACAAGTGAGTGGTTAGAGAGAAACAGGTTTATGCTTAAACTATGAAAAAAAAGTCAAAATAAAGGCAGCCCAGGATAAAGTCTCAGAAACACAGCCTGGAGGAGGATGCCGCAGGAGTGGCATCAGAGAGTGAGTTAAGGCAGGGGCCGTGACTCCGGGAGAAGGTAACTGAGACTTATGCAGCCCCAGGAGCCCTCGTCCTGCCAGGAGCCCAAAATACGGCTTAGGCAGCAAAGGGGCTTGGACATTAAATGCCATTGCCA
>NW_010442477.1:0-315 GCF_000710305.1 Buceros rhinoceros silvestris | reverse complement strand
AAATATTGTCCCGTCGCTGCTTGTCGTGTAGTTTTGTTTTCTTTCCTTTGTTCCTGGAGCTTCTCAAAGCAGCTCTAGCACTCCAGAAAGTATCAAAGTGGAGCATGAAACTAATGCTCGTGATGTGCTGTAACTCAAAATCTGAATAAGTACCAGAAGTACTTGGTGTCAGTAGGAAAAATAAAAGCCACATGTTTTAACAGTATCAACATTATAAAATCCTAACTATTTATTTTATTGATCTTATTGTTAACCAACTAAGTTCAATAAAGGAAAGTAAGAAAGGAAAGGAAGCCACAACACTGTGAAAAGTTC
>NW_010442476.1:0-315 GCF_000710305.1 Buceros rhinoceros silvestris | reverse complement strand
CTTGTCCACCATTACAGCAAAGAAACAGGGACAACAGAGGAAAAGAAAAAGAGAACAAGAAATAAGGAGATAGAGAATCGTCCTCACCTTTGCATCCAGCGATCTTTTGTCCAGCGATGTCTGTGGTCACTCCAGGTCCTCCAACAGCACGCGCACACGTGTGTAGCATTCGGGTGCTGCGCCTTTGATGGAGTCCAAATCTGCGGCTGGGCGTGCGCAGTCCCTCTTCTTGGAAGGTTCACAAAATGGTTCTGGGCTCTGGCGCATACACAGTTCCACTCCCAGAAGGTTCCAGAGATGGGTCTGGGGTCCTGG
>NW_010442475.1:0-315 GCF_000710305.1 Buceros rhinoceros silvestris | reverse complement strand
GGAAAAAAAAGGGAGCAAAATGTCAGCTATATGAACTTGAAATACTACCCAATATAGAGGATACATTTAATTTCAGTGTAGCCATTTTATTCTGTATTAAAAAATAATTTCCTTTCAATCTTGACAAAGCCTCACATGCTTCCAGATGTTCAGAGAGAACATCCTCACCCTTGAATGTTAAATTGTAGTTATAATAACCTGAGAAAACACTCTTCCTGGGATATCCTGTCCATAGGGTGTAGAGGGACTAGCTCTGGTAGAAGTATCAAATGACATGCTAAGGGACAGACCATCCAGTCAGTATAGACGGTCAGG
>NW_010442474.1:0-315 GCF_000710305.1 Buceros rhinoceros silvestris | reverse complement strand
AACAGGGGCGTGTTGTTATAGTGACTGCAAAATAATGGAGAAGGAAAGTGATGGGAATTTAAAACTGATTGCACTTTACGTGGTCAGAATTTCATTTAAGGTTTGATTGTCAGCTGTCTTCTCCCAGAGCATTTCTACCATGAAAAGCAGGACTGTAAAAATTTGTACAATGATTATATGTGTCCCACCTTCATTAATGCTTTCCATAGTTATAAGGTGTAACCCGGCTACTTTACACGTAAAGGCCACAAGTACTTTTACAGATAGGGTGTTTGCCATATCAAAACCCCAGTCTGGTGTAGAGTCTGCTGTCAC
>NW_010442473.1:0-315 GCF_000710305.1 Buceros rhinoceros silvestris | reverse complement strand
AGGCTGTCCCCCTGCAGCCCATGGAGATTAAAGGTGGAGCAGTTATCCACCTGCAGCCTGTGGAGGACCATGCTCAGACCCCACACATGAGCAGGTGACTGCACATGAAGAAGGCCATGACCCCATGGGAAGCCTGCATCAGACCCAGACTCCTGGCAGGACCTGTGACCCCATGGAAAGGGGAACACACACTGGTTTGCTGTCAGGACTTGTGATCCCATGGGGGACCCATGCTGGAGTAGTCTGTTCCTGAAGGATTGTATCCTGTGGAAGGAACCCATGCTGGAGGAGTTTGTGAAGAACTGCAGCCTGTGG
>NW_010442472.1:0-315 GCF_000710305.1 Buceros rhinoceros silvestris | reverse complement strand
AATCAATTTAATTTAAACAACAAAATCACTGGCAATTCACCAGTCGAATCTCAGTAGGGCAGTAAGAGAAAAACCAGGATCTTAAATACATCTTCCCCCTACCCCCTCTTCTTTCCATGAGGCGCAGGGTGGGGCAGAAGATGGGGGTGTGTCAGTGCTGGTTCACTACATGCTGCTTCTGCCACTCCTTTTTCTTCAAGGGACACACTTCTCACAGTTCTACCCTGTGGCAATGTGGCATTCCTTCCACAGGAAACAGTCCTCCGTGAACTCCTCCGGCTACCGTGGGGGTCTCCTGTGGGCAGTGGTTCTCCC
>NW_010442471.1:0-316 GCF_000710305.1 Buceros rhinoceros silvestris | reverse complement strand
AAGGGTGTAGCTGGGTAGGTGGGGGTGGAGGGGAGGGAAACAACCAACCAAGAAACAAAACCCTAATTAAGGCCCTGCAGTCTTTAGTCCCGGAGAAGTAAAGGGGATTATGTTAAAATCCTGATAATATAGCAGGCGGCGGGGGACCGTTTTCTTCCCAGTTCTGAGTCTGGGAGGATGAGAGTGTTTCTGAGCGCCGGGGGAGGGGCGCTTGCCCGGCGAGGGGAATATCTCCTAGGGTGAGTTCGGGGTGCGGGGCCGGCTTGCTCCCGTGTAGACTTGCCCCTGGCTGCTGAGGAGTGACTTTTGCCCTGCG
>NW_010442470.1:0-316 GCF_000710305.1 Buceros rhinoceros silvestris | reverse complement strand
ACAGCCCTGGGTGTGCGGTGCCCCATTAGGAAATGGTCCTAATTGCTGCCATTCCCGTTCAAGACGTTTAGGAGGGAGAAGCGTAAACTGAGACCCCGACGACTGACCTTTATCGCACCGCAACTGTTAGGTCCAACCTGCCAGCTTGGCCGGGTATGAAATGAATGCAGCAGCGGGTGAAGCGGGGAGCTAAATTTGTGTCTTCAGACCAATAACCATCTTGAGTATTAGACGGGGCAGGCACTTGTGACAGCCTCTTTCTGCGGCCGAGCTGGGCTGAAGGCGTCCCATGGTTCGTACGGCTGGGCACCGCTGC
>NW_010442469.1:0-315 GCF_000710305.1 Buceros rhinoceros silvestris | reverse complement strand
TCATCGGTTAAAAGTTTTCGCGGGTCTGTTCGACTTCTGCGCCGCTGTTGCTTTAAAAACCTTGCAGCTGAGCCATGTGGTCAGTCTTTTCCACACTCTCTGCCACCCCTGGGACCGACTGCTGTGCTAAGCACCAATGACAACACCCGCTGGAGCCTTCTGCCCGCTGAGCACCGTACCAGAGACCCCCGGAGCTGCTGCCACTGCCCGCGGGAGTTGACTGCTCACCACTTCTTCAGCAAAGCGCCACTGCTGCGAGTGACCAACTTGGGACCCGCATGCCACGGGGGATCGGAGCCCTCCCCCGTCGCTTCT
>NW_010442468.1:0-315 GCF_000710305.1 Buceros rhinoceros silvestris | reverse complement strand
TCTTAAACAGCTTAAACCAGCAATAAAAAGTAAAATATAAATTTTTATTTAGAATTAAAGCAAATACTTCAGTATCACAAACACAATATTAAACTTCAAGAAATATACTGCTAATTTGGAGGGAGCATTTATTTGCACAACCACGACATGCGCACAAATCCAGAGAAAAGATGCGGAGTCGGAAATTTTCAACATCTCGCCACCAGAGCAGCTGGTCACAACGTTTCACACAGAGTTAAGAGATACTGGAATAGATGTTGACAAAATTTCTACGGAATCATCTTTATAGACAACAAGAAAGCTCTAAGAGGCAAA
>NW_010442467.1:0-315 GCF_000710305.1 Buceros rhinoceros silvestris | reverse complement strand
CAGTGACACCCCACAGCACCCCTATCTTGGCTAGGAGGCATCTCCTCCTGGGACCACAGGGGTAAGGACCCACCTCGGCACCCAGCCCTGGCACTGCAGCGGGGTACCCTGCATTTCCTTGCTCTTTCTCATGGAAGGGGATAAAGAAATGGACAAATCCTGGAGTAACCAAAGAACCCAATGAGTTCCCAGAGCCCTCTGGGAGTTTTACGTCCACGTCGCACCTCATCTCCAAGGTGGCTGCAGGCAAAGGGCTGTGCAAGGACCCCTGCAGCTCCCAGCACGTGCTGATGGCTCAACCGTCCCAGGGACTGC
>NW_010442466.1:0-315 GCF_000710305.1 Buceros rhinoceros silvestris | reverse complement strand
AGCAAGACTGGCAAGCTGGTAACAACAGGCAAGGAGGAGACTGTTTTTTTTGCCTCAGCCTTCACTGATAACATCTCTCCTCACACTTTCTAAGGTGACTGACTGCAAGACAGAGATCAAAGGTAATAGAAGATCAGGTTTGTGATCAGGTTCACCCGATGAGATGCATCCCAGAGGGAATTGGCTGATGTTGAGCCACTCTCCAGGATATCTGAAAAGTTCTGACCATTAGATGAAATCCCTGGGAACTGGGAAAAGGGAAACATTGCACTGCAGTGGGTTAAGATGGTGCCAGCGGGGGGGGGGGGGAAACCT
>NW_010442465.1:0-315 GCF_000710305.1 Buceros rhinoceros silvestris | reverse complement strand
GAGACGGGCGAGTAGAGGACCTGGGGAGAGCGGGGCGGCTGGCGGGTCACCAGCTGGGAGAGGGACTCAGCTGGCAGGTGGGACTGGTAGCCAATTTCCAGCGGGTCTGGCTTCTTCTTCTCGAACTTGCCCAAGGTCTGCTGCCGGACGGTGTGGGGGTCCAGGGGACCTGTGCTCACCATCTGGATGTTGGTGGAGTAGGGTGGGATGGTGGTGGGCACCGTCAGCTGGGGGATCACGACGCCGGGCTGCGGGGCTGGCTCCGGCTCTGTCTGGCAGGCACGGCTATACCCCCCCTGTGCACTCTCCGGGGCT
>NW_010442464.1:0-315 GCF_000710305.1 Buceros rhinoceros silvestris | reverse complement strand
ATAATGCTCAGTAAAACCACAGTGTTATAAACTCTGTTTATTTCTGGCATCATCTCCCGCTAAAACAAACAACCCCCCCTCATTCTCTGTGATATTTCCCCTTCTGCCCACTGCTTTGAGCTAGATAACAACCAAGTTTTGAAATGAGAAACGCTCATCAAGTATTGTATGCCTTTAATAGTGAAAATCAATGAAATAACTCACTCAGTAGTATAATAGATTGTTAGTTATTGGCATTTTTAAAGCCATTGCTCATGCAAAAGGTCTGTGTCCACAATAAAAAAAATGTATAAATTTAAAATATAAATAAAATAA
>NW_010442463.1:0-315 GCF_000710305.1 Buceros rhinoceros silvestris | reverse complement strand
AGCTGGGGTGTGGAGAGCTGGTGGCAGGCAGTGTCCTGGGACCGGTGGCAAAGCTCCCCGCAGCAGAGCGCCTGGGCCAGGTCCTGCTGGGGCTCTGGTCTGCAAGGAGCTGCCGCTGTGCAGAGCCGAGTCCGAGGGTAGCTGACAGTCTGCACTCTGCTGGCAGCGGGGCCCTGCGGAGAACTGGGACCAGAGGAGGCTGGGGCAGCCCCCCACAGCTCCCCAGGGGATGGGGATGCTGGTGGAGGCACGTCCTGGGTTTATGGGCAGGACGTTGGGACCTTGCCGGATCCGGGGAGATATTGTGAGCGGGGG
>NW_010442462.1:0-315 GCF_000710305.1 Buceros rhinoceros silvestris | reverse complement strand
CTATTTTAGGTACTTTAAGACAAGCCCCCGGATCGTAAACTGTCCCTCCTAGGAAGGTCTCATGGGTAGGAAACCTACGAGCTGTGAACTTCCACCTGGTCTCAGGCCAACTCTGTGGAGGAACCAGCCCAGGTGGCTGCAGGGAAAGCAGAGATGGCAGACAGGCTTGGAGGGAAACCCTCCCCTCCCACACCAGTGATGGTCCTACCAGAAGTCACCAGTCCCCAGGACAGACTTCCAAAAGCTGGAACATTGTCTTGCAGCCTGCAAACGTCTCTTTCATCACACTGCTGTGAAAACACACGGACACTTTAA
>NW_010442461.1:0-315 GCF_000710305.1 Buceros rhinoceros silvestris | reverse complement strand
AGGCTCGACTCGCCCGGGGTCTGCGAGCATGAAGAATTGTTTAATTTCAGGGGAAAGTGAAAGGCTCTGCTTCTGCCAGGACGTGACATTTCCTGTGGTGAAGCCTGCATTGGCTGCTAATAGAGATCTAATTGATGGGTGAAGTCCCATTTCCGCGCTTTCTCCTTTATTGCTCCATCCAGTCTGTTGCAAAATATAACCTTAATCTGATTTAGCAATTCCTCCAGGATTCGGTGCAAGCTTACAGCACAGGAAAAATCGTTATTAAAAAAGTTAAAATACAGACTTGGATTCAGTGCGTTGCCTTCTTTCTTT
>NW_010442460.1:0-315 GCF_000710305.1 Buceros rhinoceros silvestris | reverse complement strand
GCTCCATCCAAAACGGCCACACAGCCACCACCCAAACAGCCAAGGCGCATCGACAGACCGAGATCCTGTCGCACATGAGCCCAACACAGAGACCAACACTGCACACAAGGCAATGCAAACAGGAGAAAAAAACTCTGGCAAAGAAGGACTCCCGGACAGGGGATGCTGTCAGGCAAAAAATCTACAGGACCACAAGAGGCAGTTGAGGAGGCTCTAGAGCAGCCCCAGAAAAGAGTCAAACACAACAGCCCATCACAAAAAGTTCCTGTCAGAACTGAGATGCCAGAGGCACAAGAAGCTGCTGGCAAGACCTAA
>NW_010442459.1:0-313 GCF_000710305.1 Buceros rhinoceros silvestris | reverse complement strand
CCGGAGGAGCGGAGAAACCAAAAAAACCCCCCAGAACCCCCGTTTCTCTTTGGTTTTATGGTGGTTTGCGGGTGAGGGACGTTGCAGGGTTGTCCCCATGTTCCCGTCACTCATCTTCATCGCTTGCCCTCCTCATCCTTCGGCTTCATGTGAGGGAACGTCCACCCACCCTCAGCTCACACCCCACT
Source organism: Buceros rhinoceros silvestris (assembly GCF_000710305.1). Lineage (NCBI taxonomy): Eukaryota > Metazoa > Chordata > Aves > Bucerotiformes > Bucerotidae > Buceros > Buceros rhinoceros. The sequence goes on along the minus strand of NW_010442459.1, from coordinate 125 downwards.
GTGGCCCGTTTGCCCTGAGCCTTCCTCTTCCTCCTGGGCACCCCAGGCCACCCGCTTGGCCAGTTGGGGAGCTTGGCCGTGGTGGGAAGGGGCATGGTTGGGTGGAAGGGACGTGGTTGGGTGGG
>NW_010442458.1:0-315 GCF_000710305.1 Buceros rhinoceros silvestris | reverse complement strand
AAGGAAGAAATTTTTACAGTGAGTTCATGCAATGGCTTTATCCAAATGGTTTAGTCTTGACCTTCTGTATCCTTATATCCCTGAATAGCTGAAAGACTTCCCTTAGGAGAGTATTAACAGCACCTGGCTTTGAACTAAGAGCGTAAAATGAATCGCAGTATCACTTACTCATAGAAGCCTTGCTGAAGTTTTTTCACTAGTCTCTTAATCCTTTTTCAAACATCTTATTTATGGATATGAATGAAATTTTAGTTTCACTGAGCTGTGCCATGAGCAGCAGACTTGTACCCCAGAATAGAAGACGTTCATTCCCCC
>NW_010442457.1:0-315 GCF_000710305.1 Buceros rhinoceros silvestris | reverse complement strand
GCGCGACAGGCATCTTGCATCGTGCCCCTCCTCGAGGGGGGTCCAAAAGCAGCTGGGCTGGCGCAGCGGCCAGGGAGCCCTGGGCTGGGAGAGACTGTGAGCTCTGGGGGGGTCTCTGCTGTTGTGGTGTGGCCGGGGGATCATGGGGGGCAGGACATGGTGGGAGAGGGTGGCTGCAGGTGCCCAGGCAGGAGAGCAATGCCCCACCAGCCCTGCTGGCCATCCACACCACCCCTGGAAGAAACTCTCGTTGTTGCTCCCTGAAGGACCAGGCTTAGAGCGGACCCAGCACAGCTCCACACCCTAGTCGAGGCC
>NW_010442456.1:0-315 GCF_000710305.1 Buceros rhinoceros silvestris | reverse complement strand
CCTGGGTTCAGTTAGGATAGGGTTAATTTCCTCAGCTAGGATATCCAGACAGAACCAGCCACAAGGATATCTGGTACCATTTTGACATCATGCGCAGTATATATCTCTGTAAGAGGCAGGAAGGCCAGCCAGAGTGTGCGCAGTTTCAAGTGGTAGAGGTGCACAGTGTGGTTTGGTGAGGCATTGCTTGAGGAAATTTGGCTCGGTGTGGGGGCAGTGAACAGTGCATTGTACATCACTTTGTTATCATTATTACTATTGTATCCTCTCTCTTCATAATGTTCAAGTAAACTCTCCTTATCTTAAACCACATGG
>NW_010442455.1:0-315 GCF_000710305.1 Buceros rhinoceros silvestris | reverse complement strand
AGAGACAAAAAAAAAAGTTAAATAAAATGTTCATGGAATTCAAGTCCTTGAAGTGAGATCTGGAAGAAAATCTCACTCCTTTTGTTACTCAGCACCGTCCCAGACATACAAATATCAGTAAGGAAAAGGCTCAAACTTTGAGGTTGCTTTGTCGGCTCAGGGGGCGAAGCCCCGCTTGCAACTGTTCCTCCTCCACACCCAGACCCTTCCCCAGCAGAGGGGACTTTGCAAGATGTTCACAACAAGGGATTTCCAGAGAAATACTGCAGGCGGTCTCTGCTTAATTTTTTTTCTTTCATTCTTCTGTTCTGAAAC
>NW_010442454.1:0-315 GCF_000710305.1 Buceros rhinoceros silvestris | reverse complement strand
TCGACCCTCTTTGGCCCAAGGTCTAGCAGATCTAGACGATCTAGAAGTATCTATAGCCGATCGCTGCATCTAGGTGTTCTCTTCAATCTAACGACGATCAAACTGACAGCCCAATGAGCCAGGGTGAGGCTTGATTGACGCAAGAAGATTTTTCTAGGTGGGAATGTGGTCAATCTGCTGTTCCTCTTTCTAAACCGGAGGGGGGCCCCAACTGAAAGCCAAATTTACTGTTACGGCGGTCACCGTCTCAAATTTTCTGCCCTCAAAGAATAAGGTGAAGCTACGTGTAGATGGCTCGAGGGGATCTGGCCTCTT
>NW_010442453.1:0-315 GCF_000710305.1 Buceros rhinoceros silvestris | reverse complement strand
ACTTCGACGCCCTCATCTCCAAGATCTACCCGAGCCGCGACGAGTACGAGGCCCACCAGGACCGTGTCCTGGCCAAGCTCAGCCGCCTCCACAACCAGCAGGCCCTCAGCAGCAGCATCGAGGAGGGGCTGAAGATGCAGGCCATGCACAGGTGGGACCTCCCGGCCACCACCCGTGTCCTCAGCCACCACCCCTGGGGTCACCCATGACCCCTGGAGGGTCCAGATGGGGTTGAGGGAGCCGCCTGGGGGGTGGGGGGAGGTGGTTGAAGGTCTGGGTGGAGGCCAGGGATGGGTGGTGGGTCTCAGGGGGGTT
>NW_010442452.1:0-315 GCF_000710305.1 Buceros rhinoceros silvestris | reverse complement strand
TCGTCTTAATAAATTGAACCAACTTGGATAGATGCAGCAATAGGGGGATGGGAGGTAGAGAACGTGCTGAGGTCGGCGTTTCTTTGCCACCTCTCTGGAGGGACCCGGATCCACTTGGTTGCGTTATACGCCATCGTTTTGATGTGTATTTTTTAGTGATGATTTATTATGAGTTTTTATTTATAGCACTTCCTACCTACACATGCAAAATCGGGGCTGGTGCCTCTCCGCTTGTCTGCTGCCTCTTGACACTAGCCCATTACACGGGGTAAACCAGGGGTCGAAATACTTTGAGGCTACTCCGTAAAACATGGG
>NW_010442451.1:0-315 GCF_000710305.1 Buceros rhinoceros silvestris | reverse complement strand
GCTGCCACGCAGCCTCCTTTTGGCAGTGCCAAGCTGGAGGCCAGCGTGGTGGCCGTCCTGCCTGCCCGCGCCTGTGTCTACCTGCTCTGTTGAACACCCAGTCAGATGTCCTCGCAGCAGCAGGGACAGTCTCTTGAATGTGCCAAATGTGTCTGTCCTGGGAAAGACACCAATGAACAGGAGTGTCAGACCTGGCCAGCGAAGGGGCTTTGTGGCGCAGAGGCTCGAGCAGGAGCCCCTGGCAAGGGATGGGGGTTTGGGCTGAGCGGGTAAAGCCCAGAAAGTGGCCCCGGAAGGGACTTGTGCGGGGCCCTG
>NW_010442450.1:0-315 GCF_000710305.1 Buceros rhinoceros silvestris | reverse complement strand
CTCTACATCACCTTCTCTGGCCGCGCAGGCGTGAGCCAGAGGGACGGGGAGCAGACACCCAGAAAAGGCTGACGCGCACCCAACCCACGGGGACCCTTCTCCCCTAACCCACCCCACACCTCGGTGCTGGAGGAGGGAGAACTGGGACAGTGGGGGTGGCTTTTCCTCCCCCGTTTCTGGTACGTACGAACACCGTAAAGCACCTACAGACACCGAAAGCACCTACAGACACTGAAAGCGCCTATAAAACCGAAGCAAGCGCGTATTAGCTCATCCTCACGGGCTCCACCGATGCGAAGCCCCCCGTTCCACGGA
>NW_010442449.1:0-315 GCF_000710305.1 Buceros rhinoceros silvestris | reverse complement strand
AAAGACAAGAAAGCAATGTATGTTTGAGGGGGAACCCATCACAACCCACATAAACCAAGCTGATTTCGGCTGACGCGTTTTGAGTTCGGAGATTAATTCAGCTTTGAAATCAAGCACTGGTCAGCAGGTGGCACCTAAAATTAGGTTGCGGGAGGAAGGTTTAAAGCGAGCCCGCTGAGACCCGCACCGCGCAGCAGCCCCTCAAGACCCTCCCGACAAGGCTCTGCCAGCGCCCGCCCGTCCCAGGCGTCAGGGAGCGACGCGTCCGGAGGGAGCGGGGCGGCATCGCGCCCCCGGGGGCCAGGGGAGCCCCTC
>NW_010442448.1:0-315 GCF_000710305.1 Buceros rhinoceros silvestris | reverse complement strand
CTGTGTTCAAGGTGCAGGGTCACCCCTCAAATGCCAGGTCCTTCTCCCCATTGTGCACCGAACAGGGCGTCGAGGGCCCGGTTTGGGGGTGGGTGCTGAGGACCCGGCATGGAGCTGCCCGGGGAGCTTTGCCACGACCCGTCGCAGGTCCCTAACGGAGACCCAGCGAGGGAAAACGGAGGGGAGGGGAAACGGATCGGCTTTGCCGAAGGACCCACAGGGATCGCAGCGGGACTCGGGGGATCCCAGAGGGACTCAGGGTGACCTCAGCAGGCTCCGCAGGATCCCAGCAAGATTCAGTGGGCCCCAGCAGCA
>NW_010442447.1:0-314 GCF_000710305.1 Buceros rhinoceros silvestris | reverse complement strand
CCTTTTTGTCCATACGATCCAAGTCATAAGACTGAACGTGTTCCCTCAGTTCTGGAAATGGTTTGTCCAGTCTCAGATCTTCTAACGTATTGTCCGGATGAGATTCGACAACTGTGAAAAAAATTACACAACACAATTCAGTTTTATGTCTGGCCCTCGAAACAGGATTATACACCAAATGCAGTGCATTGCCTGCTTGATTAACTGCCTAATTGTCAAACTAAGTGTTTCGAGTAAGTTAACTTCAACGTCACGATATTCTCCAATTTTACTATTTGTTGCAACCCATAATGACTATGCATTCCTCAAAGAAT
>NW_010442446.1:0-315 GCF_000710305.1 Buceros rhinoceros silvestris | reverse complement strand
AAGCCCCCTCCACTCACTCCTCAGCCACGTCATCGTCCTCCTCCCCGGGGTTGAAGGACTCGTCTGGAAACAGAGCGCAGGGGTCAGCTCGCAGCGAGGCGAGGACAAGCAGGATGTCACCGGGGCGGGGGGACAAGACCCTTGGGCCCTCCCAGCTGCCCCTCGTGCCCGCTGGCCCCATCCCTCACCCGTCTCCTCGCCGGAGCCATCGCTGCTGTCGTTGGCGTTCTCCTCCCGGATCTTGCCCTCCTCCTTCATCCTCTCCAAGTAGGCATCGTGCTGGTCCTCGTCGGAGTCGGCGTACTCGTCGTAGCT
>NW_010442445.1:0-315 GCF_000710305.1 Buceros rhinoceros silvestris | reverse complement strand
ATAGCTCCAAATCAGAAGTGACTTCTTGTGTGGGGCTCACAGGCAGCACTTTCTTATGTCAGAAAGAGTACAGCACATTCTCTGCCTTCTGTTACTGTGAGAAAAGGATTAGCTTTCTTCTGCTTGTGCATTTTCAAGCTTTTCTGGCATCTTGAAACCAGAGGGACTTCAGGAAGAAAGCCTTTTCTCCCTTACTGCTCCTTGACCATCAGATGCTGCCTTGACACAGTCTTGCTGCAAGTGTGGTTACTAGAGTGTCAAACTCTTTAAATGTTGTGTAGTGATCAGGACAGACAGCATCTACTCCAGTAAGTG
>NW_010442444.1:0-315 GCF_000710305.1 Buceros rhinoceros silvestris | reverse complement strand
GTTGGTATGGGGGGTCACCCATGGGGTGCACCTCCAGGGCTGGGAAGCCTCTTGGAAGAGGTTATGGCGTGATGAATCCCAAAGAAGAACCTGCGTGCGCAATGGCAGTGACCTTTGGCAGCGCTGGGCTGGGTGGCGAGAGGGGATGAGACACCCCAAAGGGACAGAGGAGAGCTGGGGCTGTCCCCGAGGTGGGGCTTCAGGGCCAGATCCTGCACGTGCCTTGTGGCACCCGGCAGGACCGAGCCCCACTGCTCGATGGGCAGCAGCACTGCGAGGTTTGGGGCTTTGCCGCATGAAGGTGCCCCTCACCAC
>NW_010442443.1:0-314 GCF_000710305.1 Buceros rhinoceros silvestris | reverse complement strand
CCCATTAGCCTGCTGCTGGCAGCAGCCCAGAGCACAAAGGAACAAACAGCACCACTTTCTCCAACCCTCTCCCCATCTCCAGCGATTCGCAGCTGAGAGACTTCCGGTAAGAGCAACGGCGTCTTCGCACTTGATAGAATTCTTGCATGGAATTTTCCATCATAAATTTATCCAATTACCTTTTGAACCCATTTACAATTTTGTATCCACAACATCCTGTGGAAGGACATTCCACTGCTTAACAGCTTTGTCGGAGGCACCTTTGTGTATTTGTTGTGAGCTGCCAGGTTCTTGTTGGGGGGAGAAAAAAAAAA
>NW_010442442.1:0-314 GCF_000710305.1 Buceros rhinoceros silvestris | reverse complement strand
CCCAGTACTTGTCTCTACAGTATATCATAAAGGAAAAGCAAACATAAGAGGAGGGGAAAGTAGTTTAGAATAACACTATTTTAAAGGGCCGGAGCAATTTGATTCTCAGTCAATATTAGACTCATAATGTGGACTCTTACTGTATTGTTCAGTCTTCATCCCGGCTTTTTGATTCAGATCTTGTTCAGGCAAAATTTGGCCCACCCATGCAAAGGTTCCCTGGTTTTGCAAATTGGTTTGAAAATTCCTTGTGTTTTTAGACTCCATGCTCTCCATGCTGCATGAAGATCATTCTGCAGTCCTGACCCAGGTAA
>NW_010442441.1:0-314 GCF_000710305.1 Buceros rhinoceros silvestris | reverse complement strand
CCCTCCCCCTCCCCCTTCCCTTCTTTTTTCTTTGAAAATATATATCCATTTTTTCATTGACATGAAACATTTGCCAACAAAATTTGCCATTGTCTACATTTGCCAACAAAATTTTTACTGGAGACAAGAGTCCACCAAGACAATACAAATCAATAGGTTTTATTGAAGCAGCAATGTCAGGAGGAACACAGCAACTCAATGAACAATGCGAAAGGCTTTGACATATGCACCATGCATTTCACTAATGTATTATCCAAACCAGCCAACTCTAAAGTAGGAAAAGGCTAAAAAAAAAAAAAAAAAAAAAGAAAAAG
>NW_010442440.1:0-315 GCF_000710305.1 Buceros rhinoceros silvestris | reverse complement strand
GTTCGTACTCCACGCTGTGGATTTGGACTGTCACTGGTGTCTTCAAGGTCTTTCTTTACTTCGAGGCAAGACATTTGAATGCCACGACCTGTTTTCAGGGTTTTCTAAGCGGGTCTTGGAGTTGTAGAAGTGCAGCACAAGGAAAAGAAGACCAAAAGTTCACCGTCCAGCAGCACATAATTATCAATGCAGCATTTGAAGCTCGTGATGTTCTCAAGAAGAAAATATTTAATACAATTCCACAAATGCTGCTGTCGGGAGCTAAGCCTGCCCCAGCTGGGACATTTCGTTCAGGAACGGAGCAGCCGCTCTCTG
>NW_010442439.1:0-315 GCF_000710305.1 Buceros rhinoceros silvestris | reverse complement strand
GCTGGACGCTGAAACGCCGCGTCCTTCAAGACCAGCAAAGCTGGAGCTTTGTAGCGGCTTTTCCTGCTTTGAATGCAAGCAGAAGCAGCTTTGAAAGCTCCTGCCCTGGTGAGAGGACTCGAGTGTGCCAGCACCTCCGGGTCTTGCTGATGGAGGCTCATGCAGAGAACGTTTGCAAGAGGGCTCTGTGTGCGAAGGTGCCTTTGAAGGTTCCAGGCACTGAGTTTGGTTAAAAAAAAAAAAATTGCTGAAATCTGCCCCACCGGCCTCTGTTCAGCCACATTGTGGGCTGGCTCGTGGCACCCGCTGGGGTCA
>NW_010442438.1:0-314 GCF_000710305.1 Buceros rhinoceros silvestris | reverse complement strand
CTCTCCAGACTGTCTGCTTGCCTCACGTCTGACACAAACACTCCAGTTTCCTTCAACCCAGTCACTGGGAGATGTATGGTGCAGCTCATGAACTTTGCTTTGCGGTGAGTCTGGAGCTGAATTTGTTTCTTATGGTAGGTAGAGACTATAAACAAGGAGTACTGTGGGTCTTGGGTTTAGATTTTGAAAGTGTAGCGTAGCCAAGCTGTATACTGGCTGCATTCAGTTTTGGCTCCTGTGAGCTAATGAAGCACTGATGGTGATACGTTTTCCCAAATAAATTAGCACAAGCAGACTCAGACCAGCCCTGAGTG
>NW_010442437.1:0-314 GCF_000710305.1 Buceros rhinoceros silvestris | reverse complement strand
CTGAAGCCGGTGGCGGGCGGCCCTGAGGCGGGGGAGCCCTGCGGAGGGGGAGCCCTGAGGAGGGGAAACCTCGGCAACGCCCCGAGGGGAAGCGAGGGAAGGGGTCTCGACTCTCTCTTGTGGAGGTTTCTAACAAATAATAACTCGCTCGCCCGAGGTCCGAGTCACGGCTGTTACAAGGCGAGGGCTGTGGAAACGGTGTGCGGGGGATTCTGCAAGCGTTTGGCCTCTGCCGGCCGCGGCTGGGAAGGCAGAAAGTCTCCTTTGTATGCTCGCTGTCCTGCTTCTCTGCCCCTAGTAACCTAGATTTAGCG
>NW_010442436.1:0-314 GCF_000710305.1 Buceros rhinoceros silvestris | reverse complement strand
CCCTGCCGCACCCCCCCTTTTACCCCTGCACTGCCCCCTGCCGCTCTTTTGCTGCTGCGATCCTCACTGCCACCGCTGTCCCAGTTGCCGTGACTGCTGCCGCTGACGTTGCTTTACTCCACGGCCCAGCTGCTTTCTTCAGAACAAGGGCTTCTGCTGTCGCTTTGCCGGCCCTGTGTATGGACAAACGCTGCCGCTGCTGCCGCTCCCATCCAGTCCTGGCCCCGACCATACTATGCATCGCTGCCATTGAACTGACTAGTAGCTTTAATCGCTGCTTTCATTTCCTTAACCATGGTTTAACCCTTGCTGCA
>NW_010442435.1:0-314 GCF_000710305.1 Buceros rhinoceros silvestris | reverse complement strand
CACCGGGGTCGCGGGCACCGCCGGGCACCGCGGGCACCCGCGGGGCGTAAGAAAGCACATGGCACACGTAGGCACACATGGTACACATGCACACGCGTGGGCGCACAGGTACACGGGCACACACGGGCGCATATGGGCACAGAGAGGCACACTGCGAGCATGGGTGTACACAGGCACATGTGGGCACACATGGGCACACAGGGGCACACTGTGCCCTTGGCACGCTTGGGCACTCGCAGCCACATGCAGCCCACAGGCATGCAGACACCCAGGGGCATATGCCGGCACATGTTTAGGTACGTGTGTATGTGCAT
>NW_010442434.1:0-314 GCF_000710305.1 Buceros rhinoceros silvestris | reverse complement strand
TCAATCTCTGCTCCCCTGGTTGAAAGAGACAGACAGAGGCCGATGAGCCGCTCGCACTGCAGTCCTTTCACTCCATTAAACCCACTGCTCATTACCCTGCGCCGTTTCTTACGGTGGAGACTTTGCAATTTGCCTGTGGCGGCCCCTCCTCCTCCCCCTCCACTGCCCACCTGCCATCTGATGCTTCGCCTCCTCACTGGTGACAGCTCCAGCCAGACGGAGCCGGGGACAAGAGCGAAGCCAGCGAGCACGGCGGCAGTTCGGGCACTTCACTAAGGGGAGTCTGACATCTCCCCCCGGGGCAGATTGTCCTC
>NW_010442433.1:0-314 GCF_000710305.1 Buceros rhinoceros silvestris | reverse complement strand
CACTGACCCCCGTCTCTCTGAGAGAGCTCCGGGCTGGGGGTGCCCAGCGGATGGAGCACGGCCAGAGCTCCAGTGTGGGGAGCAGCCCCATCCCCTTGTGCCCTGGGGATGCCCACGGGGCGTCGATGGGGCCAAGCCGCCTGCAGCCACCAGCCCTGAGGCTCAGCTCAGCCACTCACTCGCCTGCAGCAGCTGCACCTCCTCATCCTCAACAGCCTGCTGAGCTGGTGTTGCCCCAGCACCTTCCTCCTCCTTCTCAACACAGGCCATGCTGGGCACAGGAGCTGCGGAAGCACCAGCACCTTCCTCCTCCT
>NW_010442432.1:0-314 GCF_000710305.1 Buceros rhinoceros silvestris | reverse complement strand
TGGGCAGGCCAGCGCTCTAGGTTGGGGTTTGTGGGGGTGGTTCGCTTTCTCCCTCGACCAGGATAAATAAATCCTTTTCCCCACCACCTCTAATTTACGTTCTGACTCCCGGGGAGATCTTAGGCTTGCATCTGCTAAGCATTATCGTAATTTTATAAGGCTTCTGAACTAAAAACAAACCACTGCCACAAATGTCAGCTGGAGCCGTGGAGCTGGAGGGGTTTTCTCCTGGAATGGGGTGCTGAATGAAAAGATGGAGAGGCCAGGTGTAACGTAAACCTGGGGGAATTTCCGAGAGGCAGGACTAGTGTGAT
>NW_010442431.1:0-314 GCF_000710305.1 Buceros rhinoceros silvestris | reverse complement strand
TGGGTTTGATTAATAGCCAGAAGGAGGGTTTTAAAGCTCTTGGTCTCGGTGGGGGGAGAGAGGAGAGAGGGGAAAAGCAGGGAGGGAAGAGAACAAAGTAAGTTGTGAGGATTAACAGACATATCTGCAACTGAAAGTCTTTTTTGTAGTAAAAGGAAAAAAAACAACCCAGTTCAAAGACACAGCGTGAGCAGGGGGGTGCGGGCTGCTCCACAGGGCTGAGATGGGCTCAATCGCGCCGGGTGCCTTTGGCACCACTGCGTGTGCTGGTGACGACTGGGGCTGCCCCACGGACCCCCGCACAGCATGGGGCG
>NW_010442430.1:0-314 GCF_000710305.1 Buceros rhinoceros silvestris | reverse complement strand
AGCCCCACTGGGGACCAGCCCTGGCTGGCTGGTGACTTCATCCTGCCTCAGTGGCCATCAGCTGCAGAGGGTTGCTGCAGACCGGCACTGGTGGCACTGGGATGACAGTGGAATGGCCAAGGTTACCAAGAAGAGCCACCAGTGATCACCATGGAAACACTCCGGGTTTGGTTCTGGAGATCAGAGCAGTTTTCTGGGCCCTTTTCCCCCTGCTCTTTGCCTGTGGCTCTGCCAAGTGAGGAGGACTGAGGTGTATCCTGGTGTCCCCTCAGTGGCCCCTTCTGGCCCCTGCCAGTCCCCAAGCCTATGAAGGG
>NW_010442429.1:0-314 GCF_000710305.1 Buceros rhinoceros silvestris | reverse complement strand
CTCCCCAGGTGTCGAATGGCCGTGTGCTGGCAGTGGAGATGTGACATCGGCGCCCTGCTACCTTGTTGGATCTTGTTCATCAGACGAAGCCAGAGGGGGTGGAAGGGGAGTGTCAGGTTGGCCACCGTGGGTGTCACGGGCGCTGCCCTCCCCGGCGCTTCCCTTGGACCAGCGCAGGGGACGGGTCCTGAGCAGGACCTCACCAGGAGCCGAGTGCTGGCAGCTGCAGCCTGGAGGCTCTGTGGAGGGGCCAGGTGAGCGTGGGGGCACGGGGGGTGTGTGGCCAGGACAAGGAGCAGTTCTGCTCGCAGGAC
>NW_010442428.1:0-314 GCF_000710305.1 Buceros rhinoceros silvestris | reverse complement strand
TGGCCTAGCTGGTAAGTGCTTCACCCGGAGGCTCCCCGTGGGCAGGAAAAGCCGGCGGGTTTGTCTCCTCGCCACCACCTTGTCACGCTTCAAGGGCACGAAGTCGGCCGCAGGGTCTGAAGCGATGGGGAAGTTGCGGCTTTCGCAGCCAGATTGGCTGGAGGGGCTGCTCTGCGCCGCAGCCGCGAGCCCTGGTTTCGATGGGAATAAGCAGCACCCTGGCTTTTCCCCCTGTATGCAGCATCACACGCAGAATCACCTGGTGGGAGGAGACCCGGGAGCACCCCCAGTCCCAGTGTCCCCCAGCACCGCCA
>NW_010442427.1:0-314 GCF_000710305.1 Buceros rhinoceros silvestris | reverse complement strand
AATGAACAGTCTAGTCTTACCTGCAGCTTGTGTTCACCTACAACCACATTCACCCCATGCTGAGCACATACAAGGGGCAGGTTCCCATACAACAGCATGCTCAATCTGTCCAATACAAGCAATCTTTCTATTGCCAAATTAAAACCCCAAACCTTGCTTCATTGTCTTGCCTTTGACCAGTTCTTGGCAACAGAAATGACACAGAGAAGTAGGACCCTTATCTCATTAAACAACAGCTTTGACAGGTAAGTAAAGGAAGGCTATTGTTTTGTTAGGGATCTGCATTAGAAGCCTGACACCAGCCTTTGTCGTGA
>NW_010442426.1:0-314 GCF_000710305.1 Buceros rhinoceros silvestris | reverse complement strand
ATAGAGCAACTGCTATAGTTTAGCCCTGGATGCAGCCTAAATGTCAAGGAGGATACTTATAGTCTTCTGTTTCTATGGAAATGAGGAACATAACTAAGTAACTTTCTTTTGTGTAGTTTCAAGGTTTGTGTAAGTCAGAGGAAAAGCTTTCATTGATTCCAGTGATTTCCGAGTCATGCTCTTTATGGGCAAATGTTCAATAGTAATTACCAACAAATGACTTCATTTGATTCAGAAGCTGTTGGACAGAGTTAAGAAAACACAACACTCAAGGTGTTTGTAGCTGTTAATGAATATACCAAAAAAAAAAAAAA
>NW_010442425.1:0-314 GCF_000710305.1 Buceros rhinoceros silvestris | reverse complement strand
AGTGCTGGGCTCTGCTTCACCCCATTGCTCCATCTCCTCTCTGCCATCTGTGGGGTGCTCTCAGGGGCTCTCCTGTCCTCCAACCACGCTCTCCATCCCCTGGGTACCAGTGTGAGTGGGGCAGAGGTGCAGCTGCCCTCCAGGAAGATGTGCCTCATCTCGCTGAGAGCCGGTGCTCAGAAGAGGCTGATTGGTGGGAGATGTCATGGAAGCGATCTGCAATGACTTTGGCTGGTACTAAATCCCCTTGGATATCGGGGAGTGGGAGGGAGTCCCAGACCCTGTGGACAGAGGAGAGTGTGTGGTAGCAGCAC
>NW_010442424.1:0-314 GCF_000710305.1 Buceros rhinoceros silvestris | reverse complement strand
GGGGGAGAAAGCGCTGAGGCCGGCACAGGAGATGGGGGAGAAAATCAGACTTGCTAATTCCACGGTTGTAATTACACCTACAGAGAGACGGAGCCGCCGGAGGTCCCTGGTGGGCGAGGAGTCATTTAGGGCTGCTTTGCGAGGCCTCTATGAAATTTGGAAGGAGAGGGGCTCCCCCCTCGCCGGTAATTGTATTTCTGGTGCCGCAGATGGGGCTGGCTCCGGATCCTTGCTATAAAGAAGATGGATCACGGGGCGCAGAGGAAGGCTCGGGGACGGCAGCGCTCGCTCGCCTCCGTGATCGCCGTTATCCA
>NW_010442423.1:0-314 GCF_000710305.1 Buceros rhinoceros silvestris | reverse complement strand
GCCCTGCTCGTGGGGTTGTGGCAGCCACAGCAAGGCGCGGGGGTGCCTTGGCTGCTCCCCAGGGTTCTGGGCTGGGGCCAAGGCCAGGCTGGGTGCTGTGTGGCTGGGGAGATCCTCCCTGGGGGCCACCTCCCACGGTTGCCACTGTCTCCAGGGTGCCCTGGAGCACGAGGAGAGCAAGACGCTGCGCATCCAGCTGGAACTGAACCAGATCAAGGCTGATGTGGACAGGAAGCTGGCAGAGAAGGATGAGGAGATTGAGAACCTGAGGTGGGTGCGGAGAGGGGACAGGCTGTGGGGGCAAGGCCGAAACT
>NW_010442422.1:0-314 GCF_000710305.1 Buceros rhinoceros silvestris | reverse complement strand
GGATTCTGTGAAAACGAGGATAGAATGGTGTGGTTTGTTAACAGGCTGTGCCGTAGTCCAAAGGCAGCCAGAACACCCATGTCGGTGACAAAAGGCGCTGCACGTTACAAAGTGCAGCTGAAATCTTTGCAGCAAAGTCCGATGGGCAACTTCTGAAGTATTTCCACTCCACCAGAAAGCAAAAGACTAAGGAGAATTGAAGGAGAGAAGCCATAATAGAAACTGCTGTTGATAGAAGATGAGGCATAACATGGGAGGAAGAGGTGTGGGCCCGTTTTTCGGAGGTGCTGAGCAAGGGTGGCTCCCTCTGATGC
>NW_010442421.1:0-314 GCF_000710305.1 Buceros rhinoceros silvestris | reverse complement strand
AAAGTGCTGAGTCCGTGCCTTTGCGCAAAGTAGAAAGTCCTCAAATGGACCCCGGAGAGTTTATAATATTCTACTGAATCAAGTAAAAATGTTAACCTTGCTTCATAAAACGACGCCTTGTTAAAGACGCGCCGTCCCTTTTCTTGTGAATAATTTAGACAGGAGTAAATCTTCTCTCATTCTGCCTTTCCCTGTCTGAGGAATGGCGAGATCTTCCTGCCTGCACCTTTTGAATCACCGAATGCTTTGGTTGGAAGAGACTTTTCAGATCAAGTGCAACCGGTCACTGCCAGGTCCCCACTGACCCCTGGCCC
>NW_010442420.1:0-314 GCF_000710305.1 Buceros rhinoceros silvestris | reverse complement strand
CCCCTGGCCAGGATGGTGCCCGGCCAGCCAGCGGGGTGCAGCCCAGTAGCCGCCCCTCAACCTGAGGCAAGCCTCCGCCATCCTGCTGGCGCCCCGTGCCTGCCCCGTTCGTGCCGCGGTCGGACTCATGTCCTCCGGGTGGGTCAGCGACACCCTCTCTCCCTCCCCATCAGCCACATCTTTTCCAGGGCTGGGGACCTCCAGGGCTCCTGGCAGCCTTGGGGCTGCACCACCTACTCACTGCAGCGGGGTGCGCTCTGCTGTGTGGCCCCCACGGGTCGCCCCAAGGTGACACCCTCCCCACCCTCCTGAGG
>NW_010442419.1:0-314 GCF_000710305.1 Buceros rhinoceros silvestris | reverse complement strand
CAGGACAAGAGTCAGAGGTGGCTCAGACAGATCTGCTCTAGCAGTTAGTTCACTGAGTTCTAACCAGTGGCCTTAGGTAGGTAGAACAGTAGGTGCAGATGGATCGCTGCTCAGTGCTCTACTACACTTAGACTTAGTGTGGGATGCCAAGATTATCGTGTAAGCTTACTATACGTATCTTAGATGTGACATTCATCCAAAAAATGTCGCAGACCATCCCATCAGCGTCTGGTGTCGGGTAAGGAGTCTCTCCACCTCAAAGGGTAAAGCTGAGAGGCGCCTCTGAGCCTCGAAGGGTAACGTTGAGAGGCGGC
>NW_010442418.1:0-314 GCF_000710305.1 Buceros rhinoceros silvestris | reverse complement strand
AGGGAGCAGCCACCGTGCCCAGGCACCCACCAGGCTCCGGGCAGCTTTGCAGCTGCACGGGGCTGCTTCAGGCGCGCTGAGCTTCTGCCTGCTGAGGGTTTGCAGGTCTGGGCTGCTCCTGTCGCCCCAGGCGTGGCCCAGGGATGAGGATGCGCAGCTTACGGCTCAGAGATGAGGGCACCCAGCTCGTGGCGCAGGGGTGAGGAGTCACGGAGTTCAGTGGAGATGCCACTCCTGTGCTGCAGCAGGGTGAGCACCGCGGACTGTGCCACCACCCTCCACCACGTGCCGTGCCGGTGGTGGGCACAGGAGGG
>NW_010442417.1:0-314 GCF_000710305.1 Buceros rhinoceros silvestris | reverse complement strand
CAGCCAAGCGACGCCATAGCGCCACCCCATGGGGCTTGGATGGGGCTGGCCAAGCCCTGCCATGCTCCTCCAGCCCCCAGCCCATAGCCAGCAGGTCTGTAATGGGGAGGGGATGTCTCCCCCCAGAAGGGCTTTTGGGGTTGGCCTGTGCCAATACCTCAATCAGCTCCTCTGTCCACACTTTCCTGTCCATCTTCAGGCTCCGGACTTTGGTGATGCCAGGGCCCAAGCCCCGGTGCTCCCCTGCCAGTGAGATGAGCCGTTGGAATCACCCAGTTGTTTGGGTTGGAAAAGCCCTTACAGCTCCTCCAGTC
>NW_010442416.1:0-314 GCF_000710305.1 Buceros rhinoceros silvestris | reverse complement strand
GGGAAGTGCTGGCCCCTGGTGACTCAGTGGCATCGCTGGAATGTGAAAGGTAAAAGTGGCGTCAATAAAAGCAGTGGGGAGGCTGGATTCGGTTGGCGGTGGGTGCTGTGATTTGTGTGACAAAAATCATGTGCTGCAAATATTTCCTGGTTTTGATAACATTGGTCTCTGTGCTGGGAAGCGATTTGACGTGGTCCCTCCTTATCTATAGCATTAGGAATGTGGGAGAGGGAAAATGATCCTGAAAGAAGGTGCAAGTTCAGCCAGATTCCAGCCTGCCTTGCCGGTGGTACCGAGTCTGAGGCCCAGATCAC
>NW_010442415.1:0-313 GCF_000710305.1 Buceros rhinoceros silvestris | reverse complement strand
CACAGGACCATGGGTGACCAGAGCTCCTCTGGCCACAGCTCCTCTCAGACCCTCAGCTTTAATTCTGCTTCTTCTTGTCTTTCCTCTGGCTCCTCGTACTGCAGAGGAACAGCAGAGAGGTACAGTACCGCACCCAGCATGCCAGTGCTCCCCAGAGGTGCATGCCGGGGGTCCTGAGTGTCCCAAGGCACCCAAGCATGGCCCTGGGACACAGCTTGGTGTGAAAGCAACGGGAGGGACACGGGTGCCACTCAAGGGCACGGGGTTGCTGGTGCTCTCCTGGGTAGCACTGGGAGCCCAGTGATGAGCACGA
>NW_010442414.1:0-313 GCF_000710305.1 Buceros rhinoceros silvestris | reverse complement strand
TCATTCGTCTAGTGTCTGGCCCAGCCCTAACTGTTGACACACTGACAAGTTTCAAGAATTTATTTCAAGAGAAATGAGAACTGGATGTCTCCAGAGTCTGAGGTAGATTTGTTCCATAATTTACCCACAGAAAACAGCTCAGTGAGCTTTACATCAAGGCTTGAGAAGACGAGCAGTTGTAGTTGTAGTGGGAATACTCAGCACTCTCTTGAAGTTAGCACCATTGGAATCCTCTCCAGAGAAACTAGCAAATCTCAGATATTTCCCTAAGAAGCACACGTCTTTGGAACCGGCCAACCTTAGTGACGGGTCC
>NW_010442413.1:0-314 GCF_000710305.1 Buceros rhinoceros silvestris | reverse complement strand
CCCCCCCCCGGGGGCGGCCGCCTGCCGTTTCAATGGCTGCTGCTGTCGCTGCCATCTCCTTGTCCACCAGGTCACCCAGCTCCTCCTGCTTGACGTCCAAACCTCTGGGCCGCAGCTCCTGGGGACAGGACGGGATCAAAGGGACCATCCAGGGGTGGCACAACCTCTCCAGCGGTGTCCGCCACAACCTGGCCCCATCCCACTGGTCCTCCTGGGGCACCCACCTCCCCAACGGCGCTGATCCGGCCCAGGCAGGTCATCACCGAGCTGCAGTCAGCGCCTTCCACTGTCCCAGGGTCTTGCAGGGCGCTGAG
>NW_010442412.1:0-314 GCF_000710305.1 Buceros rhinoceros silvestris | reverse complement strand
ATCTGGCAAGGGATGTGAAGAGCAACAAGAACGGACTCTACAAGTGCATAAACAGTAAAAAGAAGACTGAGGAAAACATGGGCCCACTCCTGAGCAGGACACAGGCCCTGGTGACAAACGAAGTGGAAAACACTGAGGTACTCAAAGCCTTTTTTGACTCAGGCTTTACCTGTTAAAATGGCCTTCAGAAATTCCATGCCACTTGATACCAGTGAGAAAGTCTGGAGAAATGTAATGGGTTAAGATGGCGCCATTGGGGGGTGAGACTCTTTGCTCCCCTCCTCCTTTCCCCCAAAGCGTGGGAAAAGTTTTCT
>NW_010442411.1:0-314 GCF_000710305.1 Buceros rhinoceros silvestris | reverse complement strand
GCTGGGGCAAACTGGATAAGGCAAGCAAATTTCAAATGGTCAAAATGGTGGTAGTTGGTGCCACAGGAGACTGGAGGCTGGTAGGATCAAGCTGGGCCAAAGGGTCTGAAAAAGCCTCTGAAAGAGGTACTGCAGGGAACAGGGGTGTCAGAGACTGGCCTACTGCAGTGGGGCAGGTCCTGGGGGAGTGCAAGGGAACGAGGTGCACAGGACAGCCAGGCTCACACCCTCTCTGGCAGCTGCCTCTCCTCCTGCCCGGCTCGGTGAATGCTGCACTGATCTGAGAAGGCACTTCTTATGCCCTGACCCCAGGA
>NW_010442410.1:0-314 GCF_000710305.1 Buceros rhinoceros silvestris | reverse complement strand
CCGCTCGTGCCCAGGTGATGGGCTGGGTGTTAAAAATCCTTCTGAGGTCAAAACTCTCCAAAAAAATCCAACACTACTCTGGGAGAGCTGAGCCCCCAAGTTCCACCCAGGGTGTGTTTTGTGCTTGGAGCGGGGATTTGTGCCCAGAGTGGGGGTTGTGCCTGGGGTGGGGTGTTTCGCTGGCAGATGATGGAAACGGAGATGGGGCAGCTGGCTTTGGGGATTGTCCCGGTGCCTTGAGAGAGACAGAGAAAGATGGAGCGGGTGGAAAAGAGGAGAGCGAGAGGTGGAGGGAGCCGGGACAGCGCAGGTGT
>NW_010442409.1:0-314 GCF_000710305.1 Buceros rhinoceros silvestris | reverse complement strand
TGCAGTCTTGAGGACAAAAAAGAGAGGAGGCAGGTTCCTGCAGGCAGAAAAACACTCTGAAGAAGGGAGCATAAGATAGCTAGAAGCAGCACAGCCATGGGGGCTACCACAGTCTTCCTGAGACTTCTGGGGGTACAGGGCTACCTTGCAAGCTGCCCTAAGTGAGGAAGTTGTCTCCGGCTCTTGATATGTACGTCCTATGTTTGCTAATACTGTACTCGATTGCTTCAGAGCTGGCCTTTGATCAAACTAGCTTGCATGGATATGATGTTAGTCTTTGGGACACCTGCATGGAGTGTGGGTTCATTTTCAAC
>NW_010442408.1:0-313 GCF_000710305.1 Buceros rhinoceros silvestris | reverse complement strand
ATGAAATTAAACGGCGTAACGCATGCTTCTACAGATGACAGGGGAAACAGCATTAGCAAGAATCTCAACGCTGAAAACGAACTGCAGCATGATTGCCCTAAGTATTTCATACACAACAGCCTTTTCCCCAAGGGAAGGCACAGCTATCTGTTGTTTTCAAAACAAAGTGCTGGTTTCAGGAACAGAGCCCTATTTCTGCCTGTGATACGGACAGCGAGATCCCTGGGTCAGCGATTACGGTGAGACCAAGGTGGTTCACACACTCCTCTCTAAAGCAACAGCTGGAAGCACTGGTCCAGAAAGTCACCATAAG
>NW_010442407.1:0-313 GCF_000710305.1 Buceros rhinoceros silvestris | reverse complement strand
TGAGCCCTTGCAGCCCTCAGAGATCAACAGCGGGGCAGAATCCTGTCCACAGCCTGGGGAGGACCCCATGCCAGAGCAGGGGACTGAGCCCGAAGAAGCCTGTGACTCTGGGGGAAGGCTAATGCTAGAGCACTCCATCGCTGGAGGACTGCAGGCCACAGAAAGGGTCCGCGCTGGTGGGAGAAGTTTGTGGAGGGCTATCTCCCATGGGAGAGATGCCACAATTCCACAGGGGAGGATTGTGTTCTGAGGAGGAAGGAGCAGTGGAAACAACACGGAACTGACTGGGACTGACCACAACGCCCATTCCCTG
>NW_010442406.1:0-314 GCF_000710305.1 Buceros rhinoceros silvestris | reverse complement strand
CCACCACAGGCTGGACGCACCCCCCACCCCCGCCACGTGCGGCCAGGCTGTGCAGCACTTTGTGTCCCTTCTCTCTGGGCTGGGCTTTCGTCTCTCCAGGCCGGCACTGAATCCCCACCGACTGGGACCTGCGGGCTTTGTCCCTCACCCCCTGCGTAGCAGGATCTTAAGGGGCTTTTCAGCCTCCATGATTCGATGATTGGATGAGTTCGTGTCTTCAGCAGGGTCAGCTGCAGGGGAATGTTTCCCGGGTGGCCTTGGGGGAGACCTGAAAGGCTCAGGGGGCTCCTCTCAATCCCATCATCCCCCAGCCT
>NW_010442405.1:0-314 GCF_000710305.1 Buceros rhinoceros silvestris | reverse complement strand
AAAAAAATTAAAAATAAAATTAAACAGTGGAAATCTAGAAAGCAAGAAAAGTATCTTGTATAAAAATATCACAGAAAACACACAGAGGTATGGCATCATTGGTTTTGATGGGTATTTTGAGAAGCAAAAAGAGTGGTTGGAATCTAAAACTTAAGCTTCAGTATTGGTAGTGCTTAACACGAAAAGTTATTTTATTGTTCAATGCGTATCATTTAACAAGGAATGCAACTTAAATGACAGAGTTTTGTATTTTTATGTGATTTCTATTTTCTTCACAAATTGGATTTTTACTTAGCACCAGATTTTTTTTTTTT
>NW_010442404.1:0-313 GCF_000710305.1 Buceros rhinoceros silvestris | reverse complement strand
GGAGAAGGCATTAAAACTTTTGTGCTACAGTGGCAAATCATGCATGACTCTGGCCTGTCCCTCTGTTTCAAACGCAGACTGCAGCCTTGGCCTCTTGCCAAAACAACTATGGAGTCAGTGTTATTGTGGGACTGTCCCCCACTGCGCAGAAGATCGCTTTTGAGCCCGTGCTCCTCTTGACTGGTCGCACCTGGAAAGGGTCCTTCTTTGGAGGTAAGGGCTAGGAAAGATATGATTTAGCTGGCTTGGGAAACTTGTAAATCATCTTGAATGAAACAGGATATATCTAAATTCGTTGCTTAGGGTGTACTGT
>NW_010442403.1:0-314 GCF_000710305.1 Buceros rhinoceros silvestris | reverse complement strand
CCTGAACGCGCCCCTCTCCCACACGTGCTGCCATGCTCCCTACCCCGGCAGCAGCACAGGGGCGAGCAAGGGCTTCTCTGTCCCCTCCGAATATCGCTGTCCCCAGGCTCTCGCAGAGCTGCTCCTCCAAAGAGGGCTCTGCGGTTAGACGCCACTGATGCCAGCGCCACCGAGGGACGCTGCCCACGGGTTTTCCTCACTCCTGCCTGGAGCTTCCCCACCGACACGTGCTCTGCTGGAACCCGGGTGTCGCCAGCACTGCAGCTTGCATGGGAAGATGGAATTGAAAACCCCAGAGGCTTCCAAGCTGAAAA
>NW_010442402.1:0-314 GCF_000710305.1 Buceros rhinoceros silvestris | reverse complement strand
CTCACGAGTGTGTTCTCGCACAGAAGGTGAAAGAACAGCCGTTGCCTCCGGACGACCCTTTCCACGTGTCCTCTGGCCTGTCCGGTGCTGAGGTGATCCCTCCGTGCTCCCGGCGTGTCCTCGGTCTGCAAAGCAGCGATGGGAAAAGCCCCGATGAAGAGCTAGAGATTACTGTGCCGCAAAGCCGCTGGCTGCCGCAGCTGAGACCGGTTCCAGAGGTGACCTGAGGGATGCCCTCAGTTAACATGGCAGGGATGCGCCCTGCGGCCGGGGCGCTTTGGGCGCTGCTCTCAGCGGAGATCTGGGCACCGGCA
>NW_010442401.1:0-314 GCF_000710305.1 Buceros rhinoceros silvestris | reverse complement strand
CCTGCGGGCTCGGGTTTCCGGAGCCAAGGCCCCTTCCAGGGACCCCCAGCAGCGCTGTCACACCCACGCCAGCCCCTTGGATCCTTCCACCTCCGGCATCGCGTTTGCCTCCCCTCGACTCGGACACTGAGATGACGCTGTTCAGAGTCGCTCCAGAAACAGCAAGTTGCTTTTGGCTCGTTGCAGGGGGAAAGGGCTGCGCTGGGGAGATAGACACCCCCGTGGGCGCTGCAGCGAGAGCTTCCGTTAAGCCCCCTAAAGAAACCCCCTCGGTGGAAAGCACCTTGAAACTCCCGAGCCCCGGCTGCTCGTAG
>NW_010442400.1:0-313 GCF_000710305.1 Buceros rhinoceros silvestris | reverse complement strand
TTTTTTTTAATGTGTACCAAGCTCTTCGTGTAGTGCAAATTGCAAAGCTGAATTGAAAGCAACAACACTCTAATGATTTATTCTAGGTGTAAGAACCTCAGAAATGTAATCAATGTTATCTATTTGTGAATAAAAGACCAAAAAATAAGCAGAAACAAAATAACCATAATATTCAGCTACCTTTAAGGTTTAAAGATCTTTTAATCTCTACTTCATTCAGAAGGTTTTTTATAACAGCAAAATACTGTCATTTGCAATGCCTATCTTCACACCTAATGAATGGAATAGTTTGCTCCTCCCACACTAGTTACAG
>NW_010442399.1:0-314 GCF_000710305.1 Buceros rhinoceros silvestris | reverse complement strand
CTAACCAAAGGACATGGCACTTGGCACACACTCCACATCTTTTCATGCTGCTTTCTGATTGGCTGATTTACCTATTTGGAAAGCCTCATACCCACATGATCTCAGAGCAGAATCTGATTGGCTACCCACAAGCAAGATGCAGATATATATGTATTTATATATACAAAGATATACAAGTCACTATCTTTACACATATACAAAGACAAAGATATTCAATGTACTAAGGAAAAGGCCCAGGAGGTTTCTCCCAAAGGATCACTCAAACCAGAAGAAGAAGCCAACAGCTTGTGAATCAGAAAATTTTATTACAGGAG
>NW_010442398.1:0-313 GCF_000710305.1 Buceros rhinoceros silvestris | reverse complement strand
AAACCAGCCCTGTTTATCTTAAACCAGAACATGTGGGACTGTGGCTTTTTATACCTGTAACAAATGACAATCACAGCCTGTTTTCTTGGGAGAACAAGAGTACTCATCATTGCTCCTCTGCTGCTCTGTTTAATTTCTGTCTCTCTAATATGATACCAAGAAAGTTAGATTCAGCGATTGGAACTGAAGTGTTCAAACCACTGTGTTTCCCATATTATTTGTTGTTTTTACATTGACAGTGTGGTAGGTTGTCACCAGTTGGCACTGAAGCAGGACCAACCTTGGGACAATTTCTCTCTCCAATCAGCCTCTT
>NW_010442397.1:0-314 GCF_000710305.1 Buceros rhinoceros silvestris | reverse complement strand
GCTGCCCCTGCCCGGTGCTGCCCACCCTCCTCCCCACAGCCTGGGTGGAGGTGGCATTTTTTCCTGGTTGGCATCTGCTTGCCAGCTGGAGCACAAAGGAATTATTTTCCTCTGAAACTCTTCCCCGGTATGCAGCATTAGACGTTTCGGGGGATTATTTTGACTCGCAGCAACTGTTTGTAACGGAGACAGTATAGCTGGTGATCTTTTATTTTTGGCACTCGTTGACTAATGTTAAGTTACAGTGGGGGGCCTATGGAAAATACGGATGGCTTCTCCCGGGCTGCAGAGCAAACTCATTGTGTCCCCGCCAG
>NW_010442396.1:0-313 GCF_000710305.1 Buceros rhinoceros silvestris | reverse complement strand
TGGGTGGGGTGGTGCAAGTGGAGATCATGGCCCCCCCCGGCCGCAGTTAATGAGCCCAGTTTGGGGCTGGGGTTACTGGGAGCAGTGAGAACAGGCACTGGTGGGGTGGGAGAAACCAGTCCTGCTGGGGCTTTTGGGATGGGAACAGTGCTGGGGAGGTGGAGGGGGACCCCAGTCTAGGGGAGCAGAGGTGGCCCCCCTGTCCCTGTCCCTCGCTGGGGGGTCAGGGCAGGGGATTCCCTTAGCCAAGGCCAGGGGTCACAGCTCCCCGGGGTTTGGCAGGGCAAGGGGTTGACGCTGGCTCCCGGGGGGC
>NW_010442395.1:0-311 GCF_000710305.1 Buceros rhinoceros silvestris | reverse complement strand
CTAATAAAAGAACCTGAATACTGTAGCTTGAACCAGTCCAAAAGGCAGCTGATAATTTAAACTATTTCAAAAGCAAGGACATGACTATTGCCTCCTGAGGAGGTATAAGCCCTTGTTTTGGTGAAAAATGTTGGTCACCTGACTTCTCAGTCGACCTCAGCCTGTGATTATTCTTCTCTTCTCCTCTCATGTAGGATGCACATATGGCTCCACAGCTCGGAGTTTACACAAATGAGTTGAGAGACATTCGTGGTACACATGTGGCTGTAGACAGGACAGGCTTTTCTGTCCCCACGGGCACAGTCGGGCGC
>NW_010442394.1:0-313 GCF_000710305.1 Buceros rhinoceros silvestris | reverse complement strand
AGGACACGTTGGGATGTTAAAAACGGAGCAGAGGATCGAAAGGCTGTTTCCATCCCAAGTCCGGATTTTGCCTTAAAAATAAGTGGAAAGGGGTCCCAAACACGTGCTGATGAAGTTCCCGTCTCTAAGGAAGTCTATTTACGTTCCCCGCTTGCCTTGACTCCTCGTCACGCCAGAAATAACGACGTTCATGTTTCCACACAGGGCACAGAGCCGGGCCAGCAGGATCCCCGCTGTTCCCAGCACCCAGAGCCACCCAGAGCCACCTAACTCTCCCACAGGCGAGCCCGGCGGTGCTGGGGCTGGGGAGGGG
>NW_010442393.1:0-313 GCF_000710305.1 Buceros rhinoceros silvestris | reverse complement strand
TAGCTGACACAGATGTTCGAGCTTCACCACCTACATTAAGAAAACCTCATTAAAATGCTTTGAACTAAATTGGTATGAGTTAAATAAATTGTTACTATCTTTTGATTTCAGTATTTTGGTTATTCCTTGAGTCCAATGCTCGTCAATAACAAAGGCTTTCAGACCTGGTACATGGGCCGGCTGCAAAAGGGGAATGACAATACCACAGACCTCCTCAAAATGCTTTGGCATTTGCTGACTGAAACTGCCTCATTACACAACAGCTTTCTGTCTTCTTGGTGTACATTTACCTCTGCTGTGGTTCCTGACTTCG
>NW_010442392.1:0-313 GCF_000710305.1 Buceros rhinoceros silvestris | reverse complement strand
CCGTGCCGTGTGCGGGGTGTCACTGTCACTGCGGGGCTGCGGGGTGCCACGCAGTGTCACTGCAGCTCCCGTGGGTTGTCACACAGAGTTACCATCAGTGCCTGCTGCATCGGATGTCACACAGCGCCATGTCTCTGCGTGGCCCACAATGTGTCACCCAGTGTCACCGTCACTGCTGGCCCGCAGTGTATCACCCAGTGTCGCTGGCACCGTGTAGCCCACAGCGTGTCACACAGTGTCACTGTCACTGCATGGCCTGGTCTGTCACACACCGTCACTGCGCAGGAGCTCCAGTGCCGCCCTGGTGTCACTG
>NW_010442391.1:0-313 GCF_000710305.1 Buceros rhinoceros silvestris | reverse complement strand
CTCGGACTCGCCGTTCTGGTCCTGCTGCTGGAGGGACGGGGCAGCCTGTCAGCCCACGGAGCTGCGGCACTGGGACGAAGGACTCTGGTACCCTGCCAGACACAGGTCCGGGCCCCCTCGTACCTCGAGGACGCTGAGCGGGGCAGGGTGCCCTTCCCCAGGCTGCGCGGCTGGCTCCGTGAGGGACAGGGGAGCTGACGGCGTGGGGCTCTTGCGAACCTCCTCCTGTTTCTTCTCCCAGTAGTTGCGGTTCAGGTACCGAGCCAGCTGCCAGAAAGAGAAGGGACATGAGCACGGTCGCCCCATGGGGAGC
>NW_010442390.1:0-313 GCF_000710305.1 Buceros rhinoceros silvestris | reverse complement strand
GTCTCACCAGAGCAGAGTAGAGGAGGAGAATTGACCTCCTGGCCACACTGCTTTTCATGCAGCCCAGGGTATGATCGGCTATCTGGGCTGTGAGCGCACATTGCATGCCCAAGTCCTTCTCCACAGGGTGTTCTCAATCCGCTCATTGCCCAGCGTGTATTTGTGCTTGAGATTGACTCAACTCAGATGAAAGACCTTGCTCTTGGTCTTGTTGAACTTCCTGAGGTTTGCATGGACCCAGCTCTCAAGCCTGTAAAGGTCCTTCTGGTTGGTGGGCTGACTGCACCACACAGCTTGGTGTCGTTGGCAAACT
>NW_010442389.1:0-313 GCF_000710305.1 Buceros rhinoceros silvestris | reverse complement strand
TTGGAGAGGTCCCCCCTGTTCTCAAAGAGTCCTGCATGGTGGCCCAAGGAAAGCTCTCCTATGGTCAGAGAAGGTCTACCTGCTTGACTCCTCCATGGGTGATGGCATGAGCTCCAAGAAGGCCTCCTCTGTCCCCAAGGAGGAGGTCCTCTCTGCCCTCCAAGGAGGAGGTCCTCTCTGCCCTCTTCTCCAAGGTTTTCAAGCAACAGGAAGGCTCTGCATGGACCAATAACCACAGACACTTGGAGACAGTGTTGAAAAACCCAGTGACCCGACATAAAACCCGGCCGACGTGCCGGCTGCAGCCTGCTCA
>NW_010442388.1:0-313 GCF_000710305.1 Buceros rhinoceros silvestris | reverse complement strand
TGTCCATGAAATGAACAAGTGCATAGTACATGGATATGACAGTCAAATTCACTCTAAAGGCCCGATCTTGATCCCAGCTGAAGGGTCATGCACCTGAAGTGTCAATACGTAGGTAGGCAGTTTCCAGAATTTACAGTGGGCTTTCATGAAACCACAAGTAATACTGGTCTCTTTCACTGAAGTTTGAATCGAGGCTTACAAAATGTCGGGCGTAAGCTATTCCAATTAATTCTAAGAATTGCTGGGGATCTATGGCAATGGGTAAGTATCTTTTTTGTCAGGGCAGGGCATGGCTTTATTTGATTGTTACGCA
>NW_010442387.1:0-313 GCF_000710305.1 Buceros rhinoceros silvestris | reverse complement strand
CCTGTATGTTCCAGAGCCCTTCAAGAAGCCTCCTTTTTTCTTCTTCCATTTGAGGATCTAGCTCAGGTTTTCATTTTGTATTTTTAGCTCATGTTTTTATGAAGAATAAAAAGTGCTAAGAAAATGCCAAAGCGTTATTAAAGAAGAATGGAAAATTTTATATACAAGGTTTAGCTAATAGCCCAAATATGCTCCCTACATCTCTGTCTTTTTGAAAGGGTGCCAGACAGGGCTCAATTCCATTTCAATACTGTAGATCAAGACAAACATTTTATTATATGCAGAGAAAGGGGGAGAAAGGAGGGAAAGACCA
>NW_010442386.1:0-313 GCF_000710305.1 Buceros rhinoceros silvestris | reverse complement strand
TGGCTTTCTGCTGTGACCCAGATTGAGCTGGAGCCAACGATCGACATCTCCTGCGCTAAATATGAGTATACCGGTTAGTCTGCGAGCGGGCCTTTCCCGACAGCTTCTCTGGGTGCGTAGGAAACAGGGTGTCTGCAGGTACCTAAACACATAACCCACCCCAACCCCTTTCTGGCTCCAGAGGGTCCTAGAAGCTCAGCAGCAAAGCGGAGCCTCAGCAAATAAAGCACAATCTGCTGTAGTCACGCTGCCAGCGCTCCCCCTCCCCTCTGTTCCAGCACCAGACCCCCTCAGAGGGCAGCTCTGGGCTTCA
>NW_010442385.1:0-313 GCF_000710305.1 Buceros rhinoceros silvestris | reverse complement strand
TACCAGCTACGAGGAAGAAAATGAACTCTGTACCAGCTGAAACCAGGACAGTTGCAAATAATTTAGTAGTTCGCAGATCTCTTTTAGGTTTTGTAGCTGCTAGATCTGACATGTTGACTCAAAAAGTGCCTAAGAGGATTTGGGTGGCAGACTGCTCAAAGTATTTGCTGTTAGACTTTTTCGTAAGGTGATTCTTTATACAGAGCTCCACATCTGGTGGAGCTGTGAGCATTAACATTTCAGATTGTCAGAGGTGCCAGAGCCTGGCCGGAACATTACCAGTTCCATTGGCAGAACTAGAACATATATATGT
>NW_010442384.1:0-313 GCF_000710305.1 Buceros rhinoceros silvestris | reverse complement strand
TCCCCCTCCTCAACTGGACAGGGGAGAGAAAGTAGAACAAAAAGCTCATGGGTTGAGATAAGGACAGGGAGATCTCTCGGCAATTACCATCATGAGCAAAACAGGCTCAGCCTAGGAAAATCAGTTTAATTTATTACTAATCAAATCAGCAGAGTCATGAAAAATAAAAAACCTAAATCCTTAAACACCTCCCCCCCATCTCTCCCCTCTTCCCGGGCTCAACTTTACTCGCAAATTCTCTACCTCCTCCCCCGCGCCTGAGCGGCACAGGGAGACAGGGAGTGGGGGTTGTGGTCAGTTCATCACATGTTGT
>NW_010442383.1:0-312 GCF_000710305.1 Buceros rhinoceros silvestris | reverse complement strand
TGTGTGTGTGTGTGTGTGTGTGTGTAGATATGTGTATATTTGTGTGTGTGAGTGTATGTGTTTTATATGTGTGTGCATATGTGTGTGGATGTGTGTATATGTGTGTGTGGACACATATATATGTATGCGCGTGTGTGTGGCTATATAGCTCTCTCTCTCAGCCTGCCGAAGTGTGTCTGTGTGTCTGTCACTCCCTGTGCCTGTCACTGTGACTGTCCCAGCAGCGCAGGAACAGGCTCTCACCGCCAGGTGGCGCCGCACTCCACCCGTGGGTGCCCCCCGGCCGCGCTGGGGCAGGAAGAGGCGGGGCAA
>NW_010442382.1:0-313 GCF_000710305.1 Buceros rhinoceros silvestris | reverse complement strand
AGGAAGGACGAACATGAATTCATGAGATGACCCAATGCTACTTGAGAAGTACCGCCTTATCAGAGGGGAAGGAAAAGCCAGTGAAGCTGGCCTGGGCCTACCAAATGCTTGGCAGGATCTCTGAGTTGCCTTTCTCCCTGCCGAACATTAACAGAATGAAAACAGTCCTGTGAAGGTGTCAGCCATGGAGTTTCCAGTGGTGGGAGGAGGGCAGCCCCACTGCCAGCTAGGGGGCTGATAGAGGTATTTCCTCAAGTCCTCCTCGGGGTGGTGCAGGAAGCACAGCGTGGTCTCCACCAGCTGCTCCCTGGGG
>NW_010442381.1:0-313 GCF_000710305.1 Buceros rhinoceros silvestris | reverse complement strand
GGATAAAGACATCAACTGCAACGAGGAGAGTGACCCTCCCATGTGGTGAGAGGGAAAAATTCTGTTTGCATCTCTCCAAACGAAAACAGCTGGAATGGTGAGTCAGCTGGACATGGACAATCCCCAACTTCATCTCTAAATAAATTACTGGATCAGATCCACTGTTGATAAAAAGAAGCAATATCAAATCTATGCAGCTTTACACCAGCTGAGCACCTCTCTCAGCGTTTGAGGGAGACTGACCTATTTTCATGTGTGATTTTCTTTTACTTCCTGACACTACTTTTTAGAAAAAAACCCAGGCTTGTCAGCA
>NW_010442380.1:0-313 GCF_000710305.1 Buceros rhinoceros silvestris | reverse complement strand
AATCCACTGCCAGTGAACAGCAAGATCAGAGGTTCAGTGAACAAAGGCTTTCTCTTTCTCAAACATGTTTGCAGAGTTAATGGGCAGAGGGCTACAGTCTGAGTCTTTCTTGTGTGTGCACGCTAATGCCTGGAGAATGCTATTTCATGCAAATTTAACTAGGTTTTAAAACTGCTTCAAAGCTATTGATTTTCCTGTTATTATTTTTGTTATTTATTGCCACAGACATAGCATCTTTGGTTTTGGTTTTCTAACAGATGAACATTTTGTAACAAATCTTCAAGAGCATGCTTTACATGAAGGATTAGTGCTT
>NW_010442379.1:0-313 GCF_000710305.1 Buceros rhinoceros silvestris | reverse complement strand
CCCTAATATATTCTTCATGTGCACTGCAGGGACTTTACTCCCTTGTACAGTGCATGGGGGGATTTTGACTGGACAGAGCCAGCTCAGTTGGTAGATCCTCCAGTGATAACTAACCAGGAGACTTTTGCCAAGTGCGTATCCCCCTTTGTTTGAATGTCCCACCTTCCCAGTTCCTCTCGGTGTAGTCTTCAGCAGTTCATTGTACCAGCATGATTGGGGATATAATACACCCACCCAGTGCCATGCTCCTTGGCCCAGGTGTCTGTGAGGTTGTTCTGGAAAGAGTCCTGTTGTCCAACTCAATTCTTTCTGG
>NW_010442378.1:0-312 GCF_000710305.1 Buceros rhinoceros silvestris | reverse complement strand
CTTAGGGGAGACCTTATCACCATGTTCCAGTGATTAAGGGAGGGCAGCAAAGAAAATGGAGACTCCCGTTTTACAAGGAGTCACACGGAGAAGCTGAGAGGTAATGGGTGCAAGTCACTCATGGGGAGATTCCGATCGGGCATGAAGAAAATCGTTCACAGTGAGTACTGTGTGGGAATAATCTCCCCAGGGAACTGGCGGATTCCCCAACACTGGACACTTTCATGATTTGGTTGTACAGGGTGCAGGGCCACCTTGTCTAGATCAGGCTTTTGCCACGAATTGTTTGGCCAGATGATCCTTGAGGTCCAA
>NW_010442377.1:0-313 GCF_000710305.1 Buceros rhinoceros silvestris | reverse complement strand
AGTGCACAGTGCGGTCAGGCTCTTGCTGACACGGGGAGCACTTCTGAACCACTGCTAGAACCACCGAGAGAGAGCAAACAGCTCAAGCATCCCAGAACGTGAAATTCTGCCGAGGATTCCATAGGCTTTGTCTTCCCCTGTGCTTACGGCAAACTCCTAACAACCCGTCCACAAGTCCCACAGGTGACCCACGTCAAGAATCACGTTTGCACTGAGTCGTAAAATACTCACTGTGCTCATGGTGTTTCTTGATCTGCCACCACAGAAGAAGGGAGAGGAACAAATCCCCCCAAAGACAGTGAAAGGACGCTAC
>NW_010442376.1:0-313 GCF_000710305.1 Buceros rhinoceros silvestris | reverse complement strand
GAGGGCTGGCGGGGACACCGAGCATCGCACAGCCCCTTCGCTCTTGTGCGCCCACGGAGCGGGGTCAGCTGCACACAGACCGGGACCTGCAGGAAGCGGGAAGCCACCACAGCGGCTACGCGAAGTCACTGTACACGGTGATTTAACACAAAGAGGAGCTGCCATAACTAGACACCAACCTGAACCCCACCTGCCAGCAGAGAAATACCACTTTCAGGCAGCAGAACCCACCCCCGTCAGTTGTGTGCAGGGCAGTATCCACAGTCCAGTCTGTGGAGGGTTCTCAGGACGGGAAGGAGAACAATCCTGGCAT
>NW_010442375.1:0-313 GCF_000710305.1 Buceros rhinoceros silvestris | reverse complement strand
GCTGCCCGATGGATCCTGGAGGGGCTGGAGGGGGCTGGCATTTGCAGTGGGACCCGCTTCACCAGGGCTGCATGGTGACATGGGCAGCACCACCTTTTGGTCTGGAAATGTGGGAATTGCCGCAGCCAAGCCTGGGGACAGCCACGGCAGAGTGGGTGCTACTGGCCCTGGAGCACCCGGGAGTCCTGGGCTGGGTCCTGGCGCTGCCGGGGGCGTTTGGGGCAGAAGATATTGCGGAAACAAGGGAGAGGGGCGGGAGGGCGTTCGCAAACACCTAGGCGAGAGGTGGCCTCTTGGAGCCCCACAAAAACAT
>NW_010442374.1:0-313 GCF_000710305.1 Buceros rhinoceros silvestris | reverse complement strand
TTTTTTTTTTTTTGTGGTGCTATTTTTACTGTTACTGTGATGCGTACGCGATCTAAATGAAAAAAATTACATCTTGCATTCATCAGCTGACCATGATTCAGAATCAGGGAGCAATAGTTCCGTGACAGACAGAAATACTATTGAGTTGCATTATATCCTATTAGTGAGCATATGAATTGATCTGATGGTGCTTTTCCTCCCAGTTGTCACCAGATGCATCACCGCATTTATGTAGCACCAGTCACTGTCTTATTTCTACTTTATATTATCCAGCGCTGTGGCGGGTTGACCCTGGCTGGATGCCAGGTGCCCA
>NW_010442373.1:0-311 GCF_000710305.1 Buceros rhinoceros silvestris | reverse complement strand
ACAGAGCTCAAGTACAGGCTGAGCAAACAGTGCTGGCTGTTTGCATTTATTCATCTGCAAACTATGCAATTAGGATTGCAGAACCGGGAAAGAAGAGCACGATTGTTCCCCGCTCCGCCTGCCCCGTGGCCCCACTCGCTCCAGTTCCCGGGCAGCAGCTGGGATCCACCTCCCAAAATAAAGTTGTTTCCCCCGTGGCGCTGGGCCAGGTGTAAAAACAGGCTCAGCGACGCTTCGCTGAACTCTAACCGCGCGGGGAGCCCAGGGCAGGGGACACGCTCAGAGCTCTGGCTGCCTCTGCCCAGCCAGAC
>NW_010442372.1:0-313 GCF_000710305.1 Buceros rhinoceros silvestris | reverse complement strand
GGTGGGTGGGAGGGTGGGGGGGGCAGGGTACAAGCACACTCTGCACAAACCCATTAATGGTTTCCTTCTGTTTGTGATGGGAAACTACACACACTGGTCTTCCTCCTAGGGAAACATTTACACTGAATTTTCTACTACTTGCAAATACTTTGAGAACATGGATAAAAAATGCTGGGCAAGAGCTGGTGGCTCAGCATACACCAAAGGAAGCAACAAGCAGGCTGTCTTTGCGAGATCAACTTGTGTTTCACCTTATCGGTACCCAAACCCGGATGGCACCCACACCCAGATGGAGTGAGCGTGTGCAGGGAGG
>NW_010442371.1:0-312 GCF_000710305.1 Buceros rhinoceros silvestris | reverse complement strand
AGGTGTAATAACCCCTGTCTAGTCTGTAATAACACCTGTAGGTAATGCACGGAGGTCCAACTTTACTTTTGAGACCACGAACGCCCACAGGAAGTGCTCAATGATACACTGAATATCCCACCTTTTTAAAAAAATCAGTCATTAGGAGATTCTTAAACAGAGGCTTTCTAATTAATAAATGCTTAACAGTTGAGACGCGTGAGTTCATCAGCCATTTTTGAAAATGTAAGCAGAAATACCTTTGCAGATGTTGTCATACTAAGAATGACTGACATTAAACAGTCCATTAAGTAGTAGAAAGAGACTTGGAGG
>NW_010442370.1:0-313 GCF_000710305.1 Buceros rhinoceros silvestris | reverse complement strand
TTATAAGATGGGTCACGCGGTGGCGCTGTCGACTTAGGTTTGGTCACTGCAGACGTGCTACCAAACTCCGGTGCCCTAAAGAGGTCGCAAGATGGCACTGTCAGCTAAATTTCGGTCGGCGCAGGCGCGGCGGCCATTTGCAGGTCCCACATTGGGCAGCCAAGCTGCAGCGCGGACCGATACTTCCTCAGCCAGTTCGTGTGTAAGGGATTATTTTCCCAGCCTTTGTTCCGGACATCTTGCTCATATTTTTTCAAGGATTCTTCTGAGCCATTGTCCTCCAGGCAGCGATGCCACCAATCGAACCAGCGAC
>NW_010442369.1:0-313 GCF_000710305.1 Buceros rhinoceros silvestris | reverse complement strand
ACAGCCGGCTCCACTTTCCTGCAGTGCTGCCAGTTGCAAGGACTCGGGCAGGACACAGAGCAACACCATTCCTGTAGGAGAAATTAATGCAGCCTGCATCTCTGCATCTTAATGGTGTGTACTGAGCCTTCTCCTCAGAAATGAGAAACTGATTTAAATCACGCCCTTCTCAATCTCTTCTACTAGGTCGGAGGTACTCCAATACTTCTCAAAAACAAAAGCCAAAGAGGGTAGTTAAGCTTCCTTTTTGAGACACTTAATAGGGTGATCAAGCAGAGAGGCTGAGGCCCTTCCACCTCCTCAGCCTGGAGGT
>NW_010442368.1:0-312 GCF_000710305.1 Buceros rhinoceros silvestris | reverse complement strand
AAATTGATTATCATCTCCCATCACATCCCTTAATAACAATGAGTAACCATATTTGTTTTCAACAGAAGCAGCTGAGTCAGAGGGAACCTGCAGATGGTTCAGGAAAAACAGGAGAAGCGGCCGTGGTATGGTGTGCTAACCAGCAATGGCATCAACGCGTTGAACACCAGGAAGGCTCCCCTCAAACAGTGGAACTAAGAGCAATGCTGATGGTATTTCAATACTTCTGTGATCCTGTGAATATTGTGACAGATTCAGCATATGTCGCAGGATTGCTGAGTCGTTTGGACAAAGCAGTGTTGGGACATATAA
>NW_010442367.1:0-313 GCF_000710305.1 Buceros rhinoceros silvestris | reverse complement strand
TTAGGGGTTTCTGGGTCGGTTTGGGGGTTTTTTTTAATACTATGTTTAAAGTTGTATATTGTTCCAGAGCTGCCTTGTTTCATGTCATTGTTTGTTGCTGTGTTTGAAAGTTGGCACATATTTGTTCAATTAAAGATTTATTTGCACTATTTGTTGAATAAAGATTATTCTTGCTAAAAGCTAAATAAAGTTTCATAAAAACTCACACATCCCATAAACAAAATACAATGTCCTTTCCAAAAAACCGTTGCACAAAACATTTCAAAATCACTCAATTCATTATACAATAAATCCACACAGAAAATAACAAGAC
>NW_010442366.1:0-311 GCF_000710305.1 Buceros rhinoceros silvestris | reverse complement strand
AGCCTCACCTTGCCCTTTCGGAAGAGAGCCTTGATGTTCCCCGGCTGGTGCTCCAGGACGAGGTTACAGGACTTGAGGGCCGCCTCGTAATGGTCCAGTTTCAGCTGAGAAGCCGCCAGGTTGTTGAGGCATTTCACCTTCACGTCCAACAGCTCAGACTCCTCGTCCGGGCTGAAGTCAACTGCAAAGACCCCGGGTCTGAGTTACAGTGGGCAAGGAGCCCAGCGCCTCTCGCTGGGTGGGAGGTACCTCGCTCATACCTTTTGAGCTGGAGCCGATGATCTTGAGGGCGATGTCGTAGGAGTTGATGG
>NW_010442365.1:0-313 GCF_000710305.1 Buceros rhinoceros silvestris | reverse complement strand
TCCCTAGGTACCATATTCTGAAGTAAGTGAGTGGGGTCATTAGTTTGTTTAATGTCATTGTTGCAGGTTTACCCTACAAAAATGTGGATGGACTTTCTTTTCCTTTTAACAATGTGCTCCAAGCAGTAATGTTTTTCCTTTAGCTAAAAATATTTCTATATAACATGTCACATCTATAATATCACATCCGTTATTAACCTCTAAGGAAGCCTGAACTTTTGTACGAGGAATGAACAGGGTCACTTGAACAATTTTTTCTTTGTCTACCCTATTACACATCAACTATAAGAATTTCCAGAGATCCTTGGGGCTG
>NW_010442364.1:0-313 GCF_000710305.1 Buceros rhinoceros silvestris | reverse complement strand
GGCGGGCGGGGACCCGCAACGGGGAGGTCGCGCAATGAAAGCGTGTTTGTTTGCACGAGAGATGAGAGTTACGTTTGTGTGACTGACCCCGCTACCGACCTGCTGCAACCTTTCGGGGTTTGAATGAGCAAATGTAGCATTCCTCCAACGAAGCTTCCCCCCTTACGTATGTTTTTTGCTTCCTTCAATTCGTTTTAACTCTTTACAATAAAAATCCCGGAGGAGGAAAACGTCCGTCTTGAAGAGATCAGATCCACGGCACCGACCTCACCGGTTGTGAACCCCCTATTTGAACGTGCTACAATGCTTTGAG
>NW_010442363.1:0-313 GCF_000710305.1 Buceros rhinoceros silvestris | reverse complement strand
GATGCCTGAGGAGTGACGCTCGCAGGGGATCCCCTGATGCTCCCAGCTCCCAACTGCCACCTTCATGTCCTGAGATCTCAGGAGAGGAGAGGGCCGCTGAACGTGCCATTTTTTAACGCCGCTTTTTGGTCTTAAGTGTTTCTTTTGCCACCAGCACCAGGTACACACCACCCGGGGCAACCACAGGCAGCGGTGACAGCCCTGCAAGGAAGGGCTGGGTCTAACTGGTGTGGCTGTGCTGGGGAACCATGGGTGGGTGGGTGGAGGGATGGACGGACACAAGGAGAGATGGATGGACACAGGGATGGATGGA
>NW_010442362.1:0-312 GCF_000710305.1 Buceros rhinoceros silvestris | reverse complement strand
AATCAAATTTATTGAATTTTACTTATTCGAAAAAATAAGCTGGTAACACAAGATTTTTTTACAGAAGTGTAAAAACAAGATTTACAGGACATACGATGTACTTCCTGTTTCTCATGACAATGTTATTTATTAATTCATTACCAGTCATTCACATACAGAAATTTTAAGAAAATAATTCTCAGTGGAATCAGGCCAATTCCTCTGTTCCATTAGATGGAATTATAACAAAGTGCTACAATAGAAAAAATAAGAAAATCTTTTAAAATCTCATCACGCTTAGAGATAGCGTAATGTCTGCAGCATCATACGCCT
>NW_010442361.1:0-311 GCF_000710305.1 Buceros rhinoceros silvestris | reverse complement strand
GGGCATGGGGGCACGGCCACGGCGCTGCCGAAGGGCTGCGAACCCTTATGAAACACCGACCCTGGGTGTGAGCTGCAGAGAGCTGTGTAGTGTGAAAAGCTGGGAGAGAATGAGAACAAGGAAGAGAGAAAGAGAAGAACAGAAGGAAAACTAAGAAGAGAAAGAAATAGAGATAGAAAAAGAAAACTGAAAGAAAAAGAGGAACAAAAGAAAGAAAAAAGGAAAAGGAAAGGAAAAAGAAAAATGAAAAAAGGGATAAGGGAAAAGGAAAAGAAAAAAGGGTAAAGGAAAAGGAAAAGGAAAAGGAAAAG
>NW_010442360.1:0-313 GCF_000710305.1 Buceros rhinoceros silvestris | reverse complement strand
TACTCCACGCTGTGGATTTGGACTGTGATTGGTGTCGTCAAGGTCTTTCTTTACTTTGAGGGAAGACATTTGAATGCCATGACCCATTTCCAGGGTTTTCTAAGCGGGTCTTGGAGTTGTAAACGTGCAGCACAAGGAGAAGAAGACCAAAAAAAATCACCGTCCAGCAGCGCATAATTATGAATGCAGCATTTGAAGCTCTTGATGTTCTCAAGAAAATATTTAATACAGGTCCACAAATGCTGCTGTCGGGAGCTAAGCCAGGCTGCCCCAGCTGGGACGTTTCGTTCAGGAACGGAGCAGCCGCTCTCTG
>NW_010442359.1:0-313 GCF_000710305.1 Buceros rhinoceros silvestris | reverse complement strand
GTCAATGTACACCCCTGGGGAAATAAACCCCGGCACGAGACGCTGGCTCTGCTCTGGTTCAGCACATGAATCATTCGACACCCCCCGCCGCTGACACGTATGTTCCTAGTCGCCGTCATGAGTGATGCTTCCCCTTAGTGAGCCAGCCTGGGGAATGATGTCCTGCCACGAAATATCTGCCTGGCAAAGCGGCGCCTGCAACTGCTGCGTTCCCCTCGGGTCTGCCCCTGCCGCGGGACCACCGGCCGGGCTGCAAGCAGCGATTGCCCCCCACCAAGCACCCCGGGCTGGGTGTCACCAGCTCCCTGAGCAG
>NW_010442358.1:0-313 GCF_000710305.1 Buceros rhinoceros silvestris | reverse complement strand
TTCCTGAGAGCACCCACAGATGTGGGGCCTGAACATGCAGGTCCTTCCATGGGAGCACCCATGGGTGCTGGAGACCTTCCTGAGAGCACCCATGAGTGCTGGGGTCCTTCCTTGGAGCACCCATGGGTGCTGGGGTCACCCAGATGTCTGGATCCTTCTGTGTCAGCACCCATGGGTGCTGAGATCCTTCCTCAGGAGAACCCATGGGTACTGGAGTCCTTCCTCAGGAGCACCCATGGGTGCTAGAGACCTTCTTGAGAGCACCCATGGGTGGTGGGGTCTTTCCTGAGAGCACCCACAGATGTGGGGCCTG
>NW_010442357.1:0-313 GCF_000710305.1 Buceros rhinoceros silvestris | reverse complement strand
AGGAGAACGTCCCTTGACCTCCTGGTCACATTCTTCCTGCACCCCAGGGGCCCATTGGCCTTCTTGGCCATGGGGACACGTTGCTGGCCCACCCTGAACCTGCCCACCAGGACCCCCAGGTCCAGCTAACCAACCGCGCCGCAGTGAGGCAGCGCTGGGTGCGGGCTGAGGCGCTCTGGGAGGAGCAGCAGGGTGAGGTTGGGCTTGGCTGGGTGCTGATGGTCCTGGGGGCTTGGAGCGCCTGACGGAGTGACAGAATCACAGAACCGTTCTGGTTGGAGCAGACCTTCCAGCTCCTCGAGTCCCCCCGTTC
>NW_010442356.1:0-312 GCF_000710305.1 Buceros rhinoceros silvestris | reverse complement strand
GACCCCACACTGGCGGGGTTCTCATGGGTCCCCTCAGTGATCCCTCCCCACCCTGTCTTAACACTACTGCTTCTCCATGCACACTGCACACGCAACGTGGTGATTTGTCTTTATAGTTTCAGTGGTGGTTGAATGAGTGTCGTGAAGCGGTGTCAAAAGCTGCAGTGAAGTACTGCCCAACAAGGCCGCTGTTCCTTTCCGTGGTGCCCCGCTCTGTCCCTCTGCACCAAGTCCCAGCTGAAGAAGAAAACAGCCAAGCAGCACTGAATGGCTCCAGCAGAGCTGCTGGGTTATTCTGATGCGGTGCCTTAG
>NW_010442355.1:0-312 GCF_000710305.1 Buceros rhinoceros silvestris | reverse complement strand
TAGACTTGAAGGGGGAGGGGGATAATATCAGACTTGCCAATGACAAGCTGTGACATGACACACCATGGTTAGAAGGATGGGGTGCTAGCAAGCGCCCTCAGCCTGTGGCTTGGAGGCATGCTGGAGTCACTGCGGCACACCTGGAGACATGGAGATGAGCTGGGGGCTTCTGAAGTTACAGAAGCAAACAGGGAAACACTGGCAAAACACCCCAAAGGAATTGAGGGGAGTTCCTCTAAGCAGGTGATGTGGCCACCAGCCCAGCTGAAATGCCTCTGCAGCGATCCATGCAGTATGGGCAATGAACAGGAG
>NW_010442354.1:0-312 GCF_000710305.1 Buceros rhinoceros silvestris | reverse complement strand
GTCCCAGCAGCGCCAGGGCGCGGGCCAGGCGTGACCCAAGGGGGGCCAATGGCGGTGCCACCAGCAGCCCCGTTAACGAGCTCTCGTTTGTTCCCCAGCCTACTCTGCACCAGGCACGCCCCCTGCGAACCGTTCCTTCGTGGGATTAGGACCAAGGGATCCTGGGAGTATCTATCAGGCACAGGTGAGAGCGGGGATGCTGCTGGGAGGACCCTGCCCTGCCCGGGGCACTGCTGCGCGACGCCACCATGGGCATCGCCGCCGTGGGCACGGCCATCACGGGCATCATCGTCGTGGGTATCGCTGCTGTGG
>NW_010442353.1:0-312 GCF_000710305.1 Buceros rhinoceros silvestris | reverse complement strand
TCTGTGGCTGAGTCGAAGGAGAAGAAAGGTGAACGCTGCTGGTCTTTCTCCACGAAGGACACAAGGCGAGTTCACCCGGGCTCCCAGCACCACGGGGAGAGCCAACCCTGTCTGACCCAGCAGCACCGACATGCAGGAGGCTTTTCGGAACCGAGTGCGGAGAAGATGCTCCGTCCTTTTGCTTTGGGAGAGGGATGATCTGTTACAAACCCACTGACTCCAACTGGTTTTACAGACGAGCAAGTTCCGTTGAAGGTGTGAAGGTGTCTTCAACTCGTGTTTCTCTATTCTGAAGAAAAAAGTAGTGTTGAG
>NW_010442352.1:0-312 GCF_000710305.1 Buceros rhinoceros silvestris | reverse complement strand
CTGAAAGAAGTAATTATTAGAATAATAATAATCCCAGAGGAAGTGCAACCCAAATAAGCTTTGCTATAATCCTTTTGAACTCACAGCCAAGCCATCAGTTACAGCTTACCCGAATTACAGTGTCAGCTAGAGAAGCTCAACAAGGCTGGGACTCCTCTGTGACAGGCATATAGTTAGGGGCAATTCCTGCCTTCAGCAGGTCGTTTTCTGAATAGACCAATGTAAATGGGGTTTAGCATCTATGGCAGTGTTCGTATAGCAGCTAAGAATTCCTTCTGGTAACTTGAATCTGTGATACCAGAAGAGGTTGTC
>NW_010442351.1:0-309 GCF_000710305.1 Buceros rhinoceros silvestris | reverse complement strand
GGAAGACCCAAGCAGAGCAACATGATGGGCTGGTGACCAAAGGGGGGCACTTCTCATAAAAGCAGTGCAGGCTGTGTAAACCAAATATCCAATTTGCTCAGGAGGGGTAATTTGAGCTACTTTTAAATAGTTAGCTTTTATGGTCAGTTGGGTGCTGCACGTTACTAGTAATAAGCCATAAATCTATTTGGTATAATATGAGATCATTTTGTAAGACGCTAAGACTAAATTTTCAGGTAAAGAGGAGAAATTGAAATTTATAATCCATACCATTTTTGTGTAATTGTTATTAATAAATTAGCAAGAAAG
>NW_010442350.1:0-312 GCF_000710305.1 Buceros rhinoceros silvestris | reverse complement strand
ATGAACTTGGCAAGAGATGCAAAAAATAATAAGGGCTTCTACAGGTATATCAACCAGCAAAAGAAGGTCAAAGAAAGCTAATACTCCTGATGAGCAAGAATGACAAGCTTGTAGCAAAAGATGAGGAGAAGATTGAGGTACTCGGTAGGTTTTTTTGCCTCAGTGTTCACTGGCAACATCTCTTCTTACACCTCTCAACTGGATGAACTGCAAGATGGGGACTGGGGGAGCATTCCTTCCCACTGTAAGAGAAGATCAGGTTCACAAAGGGACCTGATGAGATGCATCCCAGAATCCCAAGACAACTGGCTG
>NW_010442349.1:0-312 GCF_000710305.1 Buceros rhinoceros silvestris | reverse complement strand
ATCTAGATTTGAGGAAGGAACAATGTGGGAAAACAGAGGGATAAGCCCATAAAATGGGACAGACGCACGGAAATGGGGAGCGGGGTTGTACGCTCAGCAGTCTGTGCCCTTTGCCTGATCGTGCTGTCTGGCCTATTCCCTAATTAAATTCCTTTCTCCTTTCCTGGCTGAGGGCTCCCTGTTTTCTCTGCACGTGTGTGTTACAGGGTCGGAGCGCAGCAACCAGAGCGGGACCTGGGGTCACAGGGGCAGCATCACCATGGTGCCAGCAGCTGCAGCGAGTGCAGGCATGATGGTGAGTGTGTGAGCACT
>NW_010442348.1:0-312 GCF_000710305.1 Buceros rhinoceros silvestris | reverse complement strand
CCCCAGCTGTGACAGACTGTGCACTGGGCTCATGTGTTCGGGTGTTGCCCTTTCCCATGCAAGCAGAGCAAACAGGCAGCAGACCCTGGGGTCTTCCTTCTCACCTCCCTGCTGGGCGCTGCTTCCCAGTCTACGAAAAGACCTCAAAGCGCTTGGAAAAATTTCTGGAAGAAATTCAGAGAATTATTGTGGGTATGAGCTGCCACCTAAAGCAAGCGTTGGATAACGCGTAACACGGATTTCCCTCTCCCCCCACACCTTACTGTGCCAAGAACAGCGACTGTGGCAAAAAGAGACCAGACTGCAAGGTTC
>NW_010442347.1:0-312 GCF_000710305.1 Buceros rhinoceros silvestris | reverse complement strand
AAAGAAACGCAGAAGGGAAACAAAGGCTTCTTTAATTCAGCTATCAGCTCTTTAGGAAGTTGATCAGTCCTCCTGAAAAGAGGAATCACAGTTGCTTGGGAACAGGAAGATGACATCCTGCCTGTCAGATGGCTCACTTCAGACTATTTCCTAGATAAGTACAATAATTGCTGGGAAGCATCTTTTGTGGCTGACTGCCCCCTCGCAACGTCTAGGTTAAGACATGGAGAAATGCTGTGCTTCAGCTGCCTGCTGCAGCTGCTGGCATCTCCGTCCCGGGGAATCACAATGCAGCAGCGTGTAACATTGCTT
>NW_010442346.1:0-312 GCF_000710305.1 Buceros rhinoceros silvestris | reverse complement strand
TGCGAACAAACTGGTGCGTCGCACAGAGAAGAAGTTGAAAGAAGTCTTCATGCAGGTGGAGGATGAGCGTCGACACGCAGACCAGTACAAGGAGCAGGTGCGCAGAAGGGCTTTAGCTTTTGAGGCCTTTTTCTCCAAAAAGGCAAACAAAACCATACTGGGAGTAGGAAGAACTTCTTAAGCATTTCATGACGAGGTCTAAGGGGATCGACCTCCATGACTGACCCCCTGGAGCCGGTCCCAGCAGTCAGAACCTCAGCTGTGGCGCACCCTGGTCTCCAGACCCAGGATCAACGCCCTCAGTGTGGCTGG
>NW_010442345.1:0-312 GCF_000710305.1 Buceros rhinoceros silvestris | reverse complement strand
CCACAGTGAGATGGCAGGCTGAGCCCTTGCAGCCAGTGGAGATCAACAATGGAGAAGAAGTCTGTCTGCAGCCGGTGGAGGACCAGAACGTGGGATTGTGCCTGAAGAAGGCCATGACTCTGAGGGAAGCGTGCGCTGGACAGCCCGTCCCTGGAAGGCCCACCACCCACGGAGGACCTGTGCTGGTAGGAAAAGTTCATGGAGGACTGTCTCCCTTGAGACAGACACCAGGCTGCAGCAGGGGAAGATGAGGAGGAGTTTTGCCCCTGAGGAGGAAGGGCTGGCAGAAACAACATGGAATGGACTGGAACT
>NW_010442344.1:0-312 GCF_000710305.1 Buceros rhinoceros silvestris | reverse complement strand
GTCAACATTTTTACTGAAAGGCTGCAATGGTTCTGTTTTGGCCTTCTGGTTTGTCTCTGATAAGGCTTACGTTTAGAAGAAAAGAAAATAAAATCCTGTCCTGCTCCACTAGTAGGGAGGATTAGAAAGTTTTCCACTTGCGGGTCAGCTTAAGCCTAAATACCTGTTCTCCAGGATTCAGCCACCTTGACTCCATAGGTGTGAGACCCGGAACATCTGACCCAGCCTTGCCTTTTTCTGAGAGAGCTAAGGGGCAAATGCCAGGTCAAGCCTGACGAGGAGCTGAGTACCAGAAAGATTAGTGTTTGTGTT
>NW_010442343.1:0-312 GCF_000710305.1 Buceros rhinoceros silvestris | reverse complement strand
ATGTCCTCCTGTGGGTAGGCAGAGAGCGCGTGGCAGGGCAGGCACAGGCAGCAGGGCTGGCACCAAGGTCCCCAAAGGCATCGCGGCTCTGGCTCCCCAGTCCGTGCCAGGAGCGGGGCAGCA
Source organism: Buceros rhinoceros silvestris (assembly GCF_000710305.1). NCBI lineage: Eukaryota > Metazoa > Chordata > Aves > Bucerotiformes > Bucerotidae > Buceros > Buceros rhinoceros. The sequence goes on along the minus strand of NW_010442343.1, from coordinate 189 downwards.
GGGAGACCCACCCCCACCCGCAGGCGGGAAGGAGGTCCCGAGTCGGCACCAGGAGAGCCCCCCAGTCGCGCTCTGGCGAGGACAGGACCCCCGGCAGCGCCTGCCCCGGGCGCTCCGCAGCCACACTCAGCCCTTCCTCTGCGGGCGTTCGAAGCCCTTGCCGAGCCACTCGCCAAACGCCTGGACGGA
>NW_010442342.1:0-312 GCF_000710305.1 Buceros rhinoceros silvestris | reverse complement strand
ATGGGATGATAATTTTTCTCCTATCCTTTTTTAAAGTGGGGAAGCATAAACTCACACAAGGACTGTCTGCGTCAATCCCATCCTTCTGCTTGGTCTCTGCTTTCCCATCTCCCTTTTTATCTTCCCTCTCTGGCTCCATGGAGGCTCTGCTGGTGTCCTTTGTTTTGCTTAGGTCCAGGGAAACACCCAAATTCAGTCCTTGCTCTCAGCACTCACACAGGGGCTCTGCATTTGTTCGAATTCACACCAGAGCTGAGAAAGTAAACCATGTACTGCTTTTGGCTGGCTTTACTGGGGTTTGTAGTGTTGGGT
>NW_010442341.1:0-312 GCF_000710305.1 Buceros rhinoceros silvestris | reverse complement strand
TCCCTCAAGGCAGCTACACACACACCTGAAAGATCCTCCCTTTCTCTTCTCCAGGCTGATCAGACCCAGCGCTCTCAGCCTCTCCTCAGACATCCCATTCTCCAGCCCACAACCACTGTGGAAGCCTCTGGAGGACTCACTCCAGCAGCCTCCTTGCACAGCTGTGGTCTTACAAGGGCAGATCCGAGGGGATCGCAGTAGCGCTCACCCCTCTGGCTACGCTCCTGCTGCGACAGCCCAGCACAGCTCTGTGCTGCGAGGCCACACTGCTGATCCACAGCCAGCCGGACCAGCAGCACCCTCGATCCTGGT
>NW_010442340.1:0-312 GCF_000710305.1 Buceros rhinoceros silvestris | reverse complement strand
TGCTCCCAGTGGGTAAAGTTCAAACCCAAATGAGAGGGTTTGGGATAGAGAACTAATACGTTTCACTGGTGATTCTGGTGTCTCAGCTTCTGTGGAGGACCAGATCCATCAGGAAAGTGCTCCTTGCTCCATGCATACATGGTATTGCTTCCTCATGAGACTAATTTTCATTAAAACTATGAGTGAGACATTGGAAGACCTTTTTTTTTTTAAAAAAAACCTGCTGCATTATTTCCTGTACAGGGAACATGCCATTTACATGCCTCTCCTTCAGCTGAGATAGATTCTCAGCAACATTTCTCCACAGTGACC
>NW_010442339.1:0-312 GCF_000710305.1 Buceros rhinoceros silvestris | reverse complement strand
TGTTCCTGGGGAGCAGAGACCAACCCCCCCTTGGAGTGAGAGCCCACAACACAAGCTTCTGCTGGTTGTGGCCCCCCAGACGCCCGTGTGTGTTCCCCCTGCTGAGGCCCCAGAAGTGCCACGCCAGGCTTTTTGCCCTGCCAGGAGCCAGCAGGTCCCCCTGTGCCCGTGGAGGGTCTGGCTCAGGTCTGTGCTGCCGCAGGTCTCCGTTCTGGCCCGGCTGCCTGCGCTGGGGCTGCGTGTGCTGCAGTTGCACAAGTCCTTCGATGGCCTCGCAACACTCAAGTCCTCCACGCGCCTCTACCTGCACGG
>NW_010442338.1:0-312 GCF_000710305.1 Buceros rhinoceros silvestris | reverse complement strand
AAAAAAAAAAAAAAAAAGAGAGAGAACTGGAAGCAGTCACCTCAAGCCTGGAACAGTAAAAGAACTTCTGCACAGCAAGTAGCCTTTTCACTTAGCTTGTGGGGGTGGTAAGAAGAGCTGCCAGAAGGAGGGGATGTGGAGAGACTGGAGCCCCCAACTCTGCACAGAGAGAAAGAGCAGCTGCTGACGAGGGCGAGCAAGAAGGTTCAAGCACCGGGAACACCGGAGGCCCCACTGCTGTGCGGAAAAGAACCCAAAACATTCGCCAGAGATCCAGTAGCTCTCATGTTTTGCAGCTGGGGAGAGCAGAGA
>NW_010442337.1:0-312 GCF_000710305.1 Buceros rhinoceros silvestris | reverse complement strand
CGCCCTCTGACCCAGTTTACCTCATCCCCCGCGTCCTCCTGGCCCGCATCTCTCCTCGCTCCATCACAGGGCGCTGACGTTCACCCCCTGCATCACCCCCTGCCCATCAGTGGAGGCGTCTGGCGGATGTTGCCGGGGCTGGACCGAGACACTCCCCGGGACGCGGCGAGGCGCCGGGCGGCCAGCGCTTCCCCCACTGACCACGCTCACGCAGCGAGTTGCAGCTGGAGTTTTATTTCCTTTTGTGAAAAACGACAGGGTTCCCCGGGGGTAAAAAAAACCAAACCACCAACCCCCCCAACCCCAGGGCTC
>NW_010442336.1:0-312 GCF_000710305.1 Buceros rhinoceros silvestris | reverse complement strand
CCATAAACCAAGCAGGAGCTGAAGGGCTGGGCAAGGGGTAGGGGCTTCGCTGAAGGGCAGGCGGCGTTTCTGGCTGGCCCCAGCCAGCTTTGCGGGTGGTATTTAGGCAGCTGCTGCTGAGGGAGAAGAGCCCTGCGGAAGGTACAGCAGGTGTGAACACATTCAGGTGAGGAGCGGCAAGTGAACAGAACCTCAAATCCTTTTACAGTTCCACCAGGTCATGCACAGAGAGATGTTTACAATACAAAGCGCATTTACAGCCATCGCTGCAGGGTGATTTACTCAAGCCATGGTCACTGACTCCCTCCACCT
>NW_010442335.1:0-312 GCF_000710305.1 Buceros rhinoceros silvestris | reverse complement strand
CCTTCACCAGCTTCGTTCTCCTTCTTTGGACACACTCAGCACCTCAGTGTCCTCTTTGTAGGGAGGGGCCCAAAACTGGACACCCTATTCAAGGTGTAGCTTCACCAGTGCTGACTATAGGGGGACAATCACTTTCCTATCCCTGCTGGCCGGTCTGTTCCTGATACAGTCTATTCCTACTCCTTTCTGGCCACCTGGGCACATTGCTGGCTCATATCCAGCTGGTTATCGACCAACACCCAGCTCCTTTTCTCCTGAGCATCTTTCCAGCCACTCCTCTGCAAGCCTGTAGTGTTGCAGGGGGTTGTCATG
>NW_010442334.1:0-311 GCF_000710305.1 Buceros rhinoceros silvestris | reverse complement strand
TGGTGCTTAGTCACCAGGTGGGTCTAAACCACAAGTACTGCACCCAGCTCTGGATCCCTTTTCCTGGATTGCAGATGAGACATGGACCTGTTGGAGCAGGTCTGGAGGAGGCTGTGAAAATGATCAATGTTCTGGAGCACCTCTCCTGTGAAGTTTTATTTGACTGTCATTTGTTTCAAACCCAATTTGGGATGTATTTTGATGAAAACTTATTAATTCTTCATGACCTCTTAAGGTCTCTGTGACAGCAGCTACTAGTAAAATCCCATTTTTAATGGCAGGATCATCATCATGGCTTGGCTTCGTGAACG
>NW_010442333.1:0-312 GCF_000710305.1 Buceros rhinoceros silvestris | reverse complement strand
GTGCAGGAGCAGGCTGTCTCTGTGTGCTGAAAGATGAGCTGGCAGGGAAGACCAGTCTGGCTGAACAGACTGAACTTTTCTGGCTGGAAAAGGAGAGTTTATGACTTTTGGAATGAGGAGCAGACATCTCAAGAGGACTACAAGGATGTCATGAGTTTATGCAGGGAGAAAATTGGAAGGACCAAAGGCCAGCTAGGACTTTTTCTGGCTACTGTCCTAACAGACAATTTAAAATGTTGCTATAAATACACTAACAGGGGAACTAAGGAGAATCTTGATCCTTTATTGGATGTGGGGGGAAACATAATGACC
>NW_010442332.1:0-312 GCF_000710305.1 Buceros rhinoceros silvestris | reverse complement strand
CCTCAGTGGCCAATGAAATGAATGGGCAGTTTTCTAGCAATAGCAATGTCAGCTTCACAATTCAGTGCTCTTGAGTAAAAGCCTTTTCCTGTTCTTTCGGTCCTAGAGCTTATTTTGCAAGGGCTGCTTTCTCATCACAAGCTAGCAGAGTTGTGAAGCTGCTCCAGTTTGTGTCAATGCCAAAAGCCAAAGTTTCTGAAGGTATTTCTGAGGAAGCCAGAAAGAAATTGATAGACTAAGAGGTTCCTTGATTATAAGTAAATAACTTATTTTTATTGGGTGAATACTGAAAGGAAAAGACCAGAAAAGAGA
>NW_010442331.1:0-312 GCF_000710305.1 Buceros rhinoceros silvestris | reverse complement strand
TCCAGTGGGGCTTGGAACAGTGCAGAGAGGCTCCTGCCCGCGGCTGTCCCCCCTGCGTGGGCTAGGTGTGGCAGTGGTGTTTTCCACCAGTGCTCAGACACCATTTCCCATCAGGATCCTGTGTCTTCCTGGCCTTAGGAGGGATGCTGCAGCCTGTGAGCAGTGCACGGGGCCCAGGTGCTCGGTGCCAGCTGGATTCCCAGCTCCTGAGTCACCACCATGGGCACCCTGTTAGCCTGAGACGCTGTCCGTGTCCCGGGGACTGGAAACTGGGGTCCTGTTGCCCCTGACCCTGGGACCTGCCGTGCCAGG
>NW_010442330.1:0-312 GCF_000710305.1 Buceros rhinoceros silvestris | reverse complement strand
GGGTGAAGGACTTCTCTGTTCAGAGGGTCCGCTATGAACCAGGCAGGACAGGAGACAGCCTGAAAACGGACACGCGGGTGTGGCCGTGCTCCCTTACAGCACATGTACAGATCAAACCCGTGTCTACCTCCGCTCAGCTCCCCCACACCTCCATCCTCCGCTCCCCTGCCAGCGCTGCGGCAGCGCTCGCGCGGTTCCTGTGAAAAAGGCCATTTACCTGTGAGTGAGCTCCTGCCCGGGGGTTACAGCGCCTTTACGTACTCCGTACTGCTGCAAGAGCGCCGCCCTCGCCAGGAGAGGACTCCAGCCCCT
>NW_010442329.1:0-312 GCF_000710305.1 Buceros rhinoceros silvestris | reverse complement strand
AAGGGCACCCCGAGGCATCCTGCCCATGCAGCTGCAGGCAAAGCTATAGCCCCATATCCTTTGGGTGCCACTGGGGGGCTGAGGCCAGGCGTCACTCCCCAGGGACCCCCTCTCTGGCTCCGCTGCTGCCCAGACCGCACACACAGCAGAGCAGGCTGCCCAGGGGAGCTCGATGGTCCCTGTTCACTGGACACACCAGTGGCTGCTCTTCTTCGATCCGTCCCTGTCCTCCAGGAGAAGTGATTCAACAGAGTCAACCTAGAGAACATTTACCAGGCAGCCAAGATATTCCACCAAGGCTAAAATTTCCTG
>NW_010442328.1:0-312 GCF_000710305.1 Buceros rhinoceros silvestris | reverse complement strand
CCTGGCAGCAGGTGAGTCAGCAGCACTCACCACGGAGAGCAGGAGAAAACCCTTCCCGGCAGCACTGGCTGTGGAAAATCTCCATGGCACCCAGTCTCAGAGTGGAACGCTCTCCAGAACCACCTTCCTCACTGCTTTAACCCCCCTGGTGCCATCCTCACATTCATGGCAGCCCCAGAGTTTGGAGGGGACACATCATCTTTGTCCCCTTCATCTGGGGGGGGACACCTCTGAGCCGGCAAAGCACCCCGAAAGCTCCCCCGCAGTCCCCCTGGCAGGGGGGACACTGCGGGGCGTGCAGACGGTGGGGTG
>NW_010442327.1:0-312 GCF_000710305.1 Buceros rhinoceros silvestris | reverse complement strand
GTGGGAGTGCAGGACAGTTGGGAGCGGGCTGAGGCTGACCTGTTTGGAGGCTGAGGTTGGCTCTAGAGGCTTGAGCTCTGCCCTGCCAGTCAGTCCCAGGTCAAAAAATGATTTCCTGGCCGCAGCCACGGAGTGCAAGTCCAAAGGCTGGTTTGTCTGCGCAAGGATGCTCCTGACCACGGAAGAGCAGCTGCAGAGGCAGGAGCTCCCTGGGCAACCTGTACCTTCTGGGTTTTCTGCTGGGGTTCAGGGCGGGACAGCAGGAGCCTCTCACAGGAGGAGTGATTGTAGAAGCAGGGTATTGGCCTTTCA
>NW_010442326.1:0-312 GCF_000710305.1 Buceros rhinoceros silvestris | reverse complement strand
TTGCTCCTCCCCATTGGGGTCTTGGCTCTTTCTCTGTGACTGAGGCAGGTGGATGCAGGCGATAGATTTGGCTTACAGAGCCTTGGCTCTAGATGAAATGATAGACGTCTTTTTTTCGTTTTTTAAAATTTTTTCCTCCTGTGGTGCAGGGACTTCTTTCTTCCTTTGTCAGAAGTGGACAGCAGTGTGAGGATGGCTTTATATACATCTGTGCTTGGGGGGTGTAATGTTTCATTTGTTTTATAGATTTATTAAAACAGAAAACTCTTAACTCCTGTTGGAGAAGGTGAGAGAAACTGGCTGGCTTGTAAA
>NW_010442325.1:0-312 GCF_000710305.1 Buceros rhinoceros silvestris | reverse complement strand
ACCCACAGAAGCCCCCGGCGGGAACCCCAACCCCAAGCCCACAGGCTCTGGGGAGCTGCAATGGAGCTGCTGGCAACAGCCGCCAGCGCGGACGGCAGAAAGTCTTCTCCTAAACCGGCCCTGGAGTCAGTCATGCAGGGTCCAGCCAAGCCCTGTTTTTCCTCACATAACCTCAGGATTCGGCCACTTTGCTTCGCCCTCTGTGAAGCAAATCAGAAGCAAAGACTCCTGCCTGCCACGGGATGCACATGCCCACCACGACAGGGCTCAAACACCTGCTTCTGGAACGGAACTGAAAGAGCGCTTCAGCTC
>NW_010442324.1:0-311 GCF_000710305.1 Buceros rhinoceros silvestris | reverse complement strand
GTTTGAAACCTGATTCCTGTGAAGAAAGGTGGCCATAACTCATCAAAGCTGCCAGGGCTAGGGTCCCTCTCACCTGACAAAATTGAGCCATGCACACCCAGCTTCCTGAATTGTGAACAGAGAAGTAGGAGCATCCTACCGTGTGATTCATTTGACCTATTTTAGTGGACTAGGATAATTGTCTTTAGGATAAGTTTGGTTGCAGCCTAGAAGTTCCTACTTTCATCTGTTGGTTATAAATTTGCAGAAGATGCTCTGCATCCAAACAAGGAGGTTCAGGCTGAGAGTGCAGCCAGGTTGATCCCATCCCA
>NW_010442323.1:0-311 GCF_000710305.1 Buceros rhinoceros silvestris | reverse complement strand
GCTGTTGTGCGTCGCGACCACAATGAGCTGGTGCTCCCTGAAGGGGAGAGGGCCAGGAGAGAGGGGTGGGGAGAGCAGGATGGAGGTGGCCATGGGCAAGTGCTGCCAGTGGGGAAACCCATCTCGAGACTGTGCAGAGCAGAGCTGCCGGGGGCTGCACTCACCTCGCTGGCTCGAGGGGATGGCTGATGGGGTGGAGAGGAAGCACAGCTGTCCCTTGGGATGGGGAGATGTCACGGATGCTGCGGCAGATGTCAAGAGGGTGCGCAGAGCCTGGAGGGGAAGACCTGGGGAATGAGCATCAGCCGGTT
>NW_010442322.1:0-312 GCF_000710305.1 Buceros rhinoceros silvestris | reverse complement strand
GAGAGGCAGGGTGGCCGCCAGCCCCTGCTCCCTGCCAGGGCTGCTCGTGCCACTGCAGGTTTTGGCTGTGATGTCCCACGTGTGGAGGTGAGCGGGTGCAGGGATGCTCTGGGTGCTCCAGCTGTGCTGGGTGTGCTGGATACTCTGGATACGCTGGTTGCCCTGGGTGTGCTGGGTGCTCTGGGCACACCGAGTGCTCTGGGTGCTCCGAGTGCTCTGGGCATGCTGGGTGCTATGGGTGTTCTGGGCACTCTGGGTGCTCCAGGTGCCTGCTGGCAGCAGGATGGCGGCAGGGAGCGGGAGGACGGCTGG
>NW_010442321.1:0-310 GCF_000710305.1 Buceros rhinoceros silvestris | reverse complement strand
ACCTGCTAGGCTTTATTAATCACGCTGAGCATGGAGAGTAATTTAACACAACTGTTTCTAGAGAGAAAGCTGGTGTTTAGTATTTGTAAGGTGGTGCCTAGCGCCTTTGAGAATAGCGGACTGTACAGCTATTGGCTATTGCAAATGTGGGGAGGTGCTGTAGTGTTCTAGGCTCTCTTTGAAGAGAGAAGTGAAAAGGAGAGGCTCCCCTCTGCTCACCATAAGGGCACATGGCATGGATTGCATCCACACAGCTAAGCTCTCATCCCTGCAAAAAGCAAGGTGGTAGGTTCTACTGGAGGTAGTCCCT
>NW_010442320.1:0-311 GCF_000710305.1 Buceros rhinoceros silvestris | reverse complement strand
TAAGCCCTCCATTCATTCCCAGCTCAAACACGTTAATTTCCTCTGTTTACCTCTCGGAGGAGATAAACCTCCTTTGAGAGCAAACTGTTGCTTTTTGCTGCCTTTCGCTCGTTTCTAATGGCAACAATTTTGGCATCCCTGTTGGTGGGCAGGGAACAAGGGAGGCAGCAGGCAAAGGAACGGATCAAACATGGAAACTTTAATGAAAACTTTTGTCATACTTGTGAAAGCAGGAGGGGTGGGTTCTGTCTTCTTGTTCTCAAGTATTCCTTTTATAGGTAAGGGGTGGAATGTTGTGGTTTAGGATTTTG
>NW_010442319.1:0-311 GCF_000710305.1 Buceros rhinoceros silvestris | reverse complement strand
CGAGCCCGGGCCTCGGCGGGGTTCACCCGGCGTTCACCCCCTCTCTGCCTCCCTCCTTCCCTCGCTCTCGTTAAGATAGAGCTTTATGCAGAACATCTGTAGGGGAAGGCAAAATAAATGACAACACTTTTACACCACTTCCTACTTAACTTCGCTTTTTATGTGGCTGCGCTGGATTTTCCGACGCTTTGTACTGCTCGAATCTTGTTTGGATGTTTGTACATGTAATGCTCTGCCCACTTCAGCTCTTGGGATGGGCTTGTCTTGTATTCTCTCTCTCTTTTTTTTTTTTTTTCTCTCTCCCCCCCCCT
>NW_010442318.1:0-311 GCF_000710305.1 Buceros rhinoceros silvestris | reverse complement strand
GCTGGGGAACGGGGGGACTCGAGGAGATCAAGGGATTTTTCCAACGAAACAGTTCTGTCATTCTCCGCAAGATGCCACCAGACAGAGCAGTAAAAGTTGCTGCCACCTGCGCAGCAGGGAGTGACCTGTGCCCGCGTGCCCGCGTGCTCCTCTGGGAAGACTCCAGAGCAAACCGGGTCGCACTAGTGAGGGTCTTCACCCCACCCAGCCTCTGCTGGTGCTCACAGACCCCCCATTCCCCCTGCTCCTGGGACGGGCTGGGCTGGGGCTGCTGCTCGCCGGCACACTCAGCACTCCTGCTGCTCCTCCTG
>NW_010442317.1:0-311 GCF_000710305.1 Buceros rhinoceros silvestris | reverse complement strand
CGGCGAGGTCACGTCCATTGACGTCAGCTCGAGGCATACTGTACGTCTGGCTACATTTACATACATCAAGGAAATTAGGGCATTAAAAAAAAAAAAAAGCAACTCCCGCCTTTCAGAGAAGAGATCGCGGATACCCGGAGCGATCGGCCCTATTGCGGAGTATCCTAATGAACGGAACAAAAAATTGGGCCTCTCTCCTCCTTCCAAATAACATCATCATCAACAACAACAAAGCAAACATCCCCGCAATGAGCGATGCGGGTTGGGCCGGGCTGCGGCGCGGAGAAGAGCCAGGCTGGGAGCGGGCGGCT
>NW_010442316.1:0-311 GCF_000710305.1 Buceros rhinoceros silvestris | reverse complement strand
GATGAAATGCTTTGAAGGGCTGGATTCTGAGCCAAAAAACATCTGTATAAAGTCATTATATTGCGTATCTGTATTGAGAAGCCATTAGGTTACTACCAAATATTTGGTGTTCATGCTTCAGGCAGCAACAAATAATTTTAAACCTAAGTTTTGGCAATCTGTTGGGACATTTACTCATTCTCCTAGTGATATCACCAACGTATAGAAAGGTTCTGGATTAAAAAACGCAACAGATTACATAAACACAGGACTAATCATTCCTTCGATGATCTGTTTTGAATAATTCTCAAATTAAACCAGAAATTGCAAGA
>NW_010442315.1:0-311 GCF_000710305.1 Buceros rhinoceros silvestris | reverse complement strand
TGCTGGGAGTGAGCTGCAGGGATGGGACCGGGACAATCCCTCCTCAGAGGAGGGGGGCACACAGCAGCCAGCGCTGCCAGCTTGGGTGGGCACTGTTGATCCCCCTCCCATGGCAGGCTCAGGCCAAACAGCAACCGCCTGCTCCGGGGAGGGGGAGAGCGCAGAGCCTGACCCAGCGCCCGGGCAGGACCCAGGATCCCAGCGCCCAGTTAATCACCTAATTACAGGTATCTGCTAATTGCCCTGGCTGAAGCCACCTGTGCCGCGGTCATGGGGCTGCAGTGGCAGCCCCTGCCCCGCACCCCCGCCAC
>NW_010442314.1:0-311 GCF_000710305.1 Buceros rhinoceros silvestris | reverse complement strand
CAGAAGACTGGATCATATCTTCTCCATGGGACAGACAGACGACGACTGTGTTGGGTCCCGGCAGGACTCATCACTAGCTTTGAGGGCAGTGATTCTGTCTCTTCCAGTAGCAGCGGCGGATCTCTCGATGTGGGGGCAGGGTCACTTCTCATACCCCTTTTCCACCCCCTGAAGGCAAATGGGAAAGTGATTGGGAAAGGAAAATCTTTTGCTGCTGCGTGGAGGCAAGCAGCATTTTGACTCTCTGTGTTAGAAGTCTCTCTCTCAGGTCCTTGTCGGTGAACTCAAATGCGCACACCGCGGCGTGTCGG
>NW_010442313.1:0-310 GCF_000710305.1 Buceros rhinoceros silvestris | reverse complement strand
CTCCCCAGCCTGTGCCGTCAAAGGCTCTGACAGGAGTCAAGGTGCCCTGTGCGCCTTCCAGGGGTGCCCCAGGGCGTCCCCCGGTGCATGAGCAGCTGCGGCACTGCTGCTGCCCCTGGGGCTGGCGGGACCGGTGTGGGGGGTCCCTGGGCTGTCAGCACCCCTGTGCCAGCACCTGGAGGGGTCCCGGGGTGCTGCAGGAGCACAAATGGAGGTGCGGGGGTTTCTGGGGCCAAGGGCTGCACCCACTGAGTCCCCTCTCTCCCACCGCGCCTCCCGGCCAGTGCCGCAGCCCCGGTCCTGTCTGTGG
>NW_010442312.1:0-311 GCF_000710305.1 Buceros rhinoceros silvestris | reverse complement strand
TGTAAATGCTTAGGTGCAATGATCCTAGGCAATCCACTGTGTTAGATGTAGTACTTGAGCAGTAAATTCACGGTGTTATATTCAGTGCTTCACAAAATCAGTGCCCAAGTTAGATACAGTTCAATAAAGGAGTTGCTCAGATTCTTGAAAGAGATTTGACCCAAGCTTTTCCTTCTAGCTCTTGCAGAAGCAGAATAAAATTGATGGAACCTTTCTTGGGGAAAAAAATGCATTTTAAATTGAACTTCTTTTATTTGTCAGTGCTTATGTTCAGTGCCCAGCTTAGTGGAGGGTTAAGTTGCTCTAGGAGA
>NW_010442311.1:0-311 GCF_000710305.1 Buceros rhinoceros silvestris | reverse complement strand
CTGCGTGCCGAGGCCAGCTCCGTCTGCGAGCGCTTCTGCGAGGGGCTGCTGGCAGCAGACGCCTACGCGTGCCCCGAGGTCCCCCCGGAGAGGGTGAGTGCTTATCCAGGGCTTCTGGCAGAAACTGGGCTGAACTGGGCAGTGTGCTCCCAGTGCCAGGCCAGGATGGTCCCACTCGTGCTCCTGGAACAGGCTCCCCAGTTCCCTGCCCCGGGGTTTTTTCCCCTTGGTGCTGGAGCCGCTTCTCCGTGCTCTCCCCGCAGCTCCACAAATACTTCAGGCTGTGCGTGGCAAGTTACCGCAAACTGGGG
>NW_010442310.1:0-311 GCF_000710305.1 Buceros rhinoceros silvestris | reverse complement strand
GGAAGGAGGTTCCTTTAGAAAATCTCAAGAGACAAAGGAAGATGGCCAGATAGTTGGACACAACAGATATTTCCGGTGCTGGCTGAACCTATGGACCTACTCTGTCATGTGTATCCATTTGTTTATGCAGGTGCCTGCATCTGTCACACACACGTTTCACTCAGAGAACGTGTGCTGGAGAGGACAAGTGTTCAGAGGTTCCCCTGTCAAAAACCCCCACAGATTTGCTCACCCTGTTAGGAGCAAACGACCCAACCCAACACAGATTCAGAGGGGAATGTCGGGACCTCTGAAAGTCTCTGGTCAAGCCC
>NW_010442309.1:0-311 GCF_000710305.1 Buceros rhinoceros silvestris | reverse complement strand
GACTTCAGCATTATCTATAAGACTGTATCTTCTGGGGAGCGTCAGTAAGTGTGTTATCGGGAGAGAAAGAGATCCGGACCACGCAGAGCCACTTAGGCCTGAGAAGGGCTGGAAGAACCTTGCTCCCAGAAAGTCAGACAGCACAGACAATGATAATCCGGTGTATTCGACAACCCAGGGGGGAGAAGACATAAAGAGGCCAAAACTGCTGGAAAAGGAACTACATAACCTGCACCATTCTTACGTTATTTCAGTACGTAAAGACTTTTTTCCTAGAAAGGTAATAAAGAGAAGGTAGGCATTTCTCTCTT
>NW_010442308.1:0-311 GCF_000710305.1 Buceros rhinoceros silvestris | reverse complement strand
CTTCCCCCAGCCTGGAGCCTTGCAGGGGGTTAGTGCGACCCAAAATCTACAGCACTGGATTCGAACCAGCTCTCCTCATGTGGTAACCCCAAATAATGATGAAAACCTAAAAGCAAGTGGCTGTCAGATAAGTCTGGAGCTTCCTATCCTGCTCTTAGGAGAAGCCAGTCTGAACCCCTCCCGGGCAGAGGCCGCATGTGCTGCCCCCGCTCGTTCCTGCTGCTCCTGCCTTGGCACACCCGCTCTGCTGCTCTCTGGAGCTGAGACTGGGGGAGTTCACAGAACCCCTGGAGCCCAGACTGGTGGCGGTT
>NW_010442307.1:0-311 GCF_000710305.1 Buceros rhinoceros silvestris | reverse complement strand
CAGGGAGATACACTCAGACAGCGTCCTAGTCAGAGGGGAGTCCAGGGAAGCATCCTTGACCTCCATCCCAATCCGAGGGGAGAGTTCCCCACTGCACTGCCTGCTGCTCCGAGGAGAACCATCTCCACATGGTTGTCCAGCAGGGCTCCGTTTATCCCCTGGTCAGTGTGAGCTGGGGGTGTTTTCAGTCCGCACAGCCAGGAGGCAGCTCACGGAGCCCAGACTGCGAGGAGCCAGAGAGCCCTGGGGGGTGGCACCCAGTGTCTATTGGGGGCCTCTGCAGGGCTCTGTCTCTTGTGCAAGCACTCAGG
>NW_010442306.1:0-311 GCF_000710305.1 Buceros rhinoceros silvestris | reverse complement strand
CACTGGCTCTCTGCCTTCCGGCGGTACACGGCGTAGCAGCGGTCCAGTGCCCGCAGGTAGCACTGGATGGAGAGCTGCCCGTCCACCACGGGGTACTCGGAGGACAGGTCTGGCTTGTAGAAGTCGTAGGCGTGCTCCATGTGGGTTCCCCGCAGGCCTAGGGGACAGGGAGACCCAGCTGACAGGGAAGTGTCGAGGGGTTCCAGCTGGATGTCAAGCACCCATGGGTGCTGCCTGTCGTGCCAGTCCCAGCATCTGCCAGCACCCTGCGGCACCCACAGGGCTGTGGCCGGCCGGGACCTTGGGGTACC
>NW_010442305.1:0-311 GCF_000710305.1 Buceros rhinoceros silvestris | reverse complement strand
AAGTGCACCCTTGCTCAATACAAGGACTTTGACCAAGAAGACCGCATAAAACATTTCAACATAGGTATACTAATATCTAAATTCAACCCCTTCTACGTTCTGAAACTTGTAGGCTGTGGCATATTTTCAATCTTACCCTGTTATCAAATAAGATTTGTGGAAATGCTTGGGTTGTTTTGTTTTTTTCAGATATGAACAGCAGATAGAGCTCTTAGTGGTGTAAAAGCTACATGGTGGTGCTCTGGTAAAACTGAAATGCCAGGCATTTGTTCTGGGTAGATATTTTGTTTTCTTAATGTAATCATCTTTTT
>NW_010442304.1:0-311 GCF_000710305.1 Buceros rhinoceros silvestris | reverse complement strand
TTTTTTTTTTTTAATTTGATGGCAGACATTTGCAATTAATTCTTGAGTTAAGTCTGGGAGACTTTAAGGGTTTTATCTTTAACAAAATCAATTTCTTTAATTTTCAAAACTAAACTACATGAAGTCTGATTTTACAGGCGTATTGATGACCCATGCAGGTTGGTAGATCTTAGGCCTAGGTAGATCTTCGGCTTAGATTCTACTAATTGCAAAAATGTGAACTGGAATGCAGTTTCTTCACAACCTTTGCAAATCTTGCATGCTGTACAGTTTGAGTGACTCTGCACTACTAACACTTCGATGTAATTCAG
>NW_010442303.1:0-311 GCF_000710305.1 Buceros rhinoceros silvestris | reverse complement strand
AGCTCCTCTCTCCACCCCAGCTGATCAAGTCCCTGAAGAAGGCGATCGAGCCGGCCGTCAGTGACATCACCATCGACTGGTACGTTCCTGACAGCATGGAGGCTCTGCTCTCGCCCACCGAGCTCCCGGCCCTCTACCCCGGTGACCGCCTCGTCAGCTACTGTGTCCTCTACAACATCGCCCGCTTCCGTGACAAGCGCCTGCCGGTACGACCGGCACTGCCGTGGCATGGGGAGGACACCATGTTCCCGGTGCCACCACCTTCTTCAGCACCAGTGCCTGGGGTGCTGATGGTGGTACCTTCTCTCTGC
>NW_010442302.1:0-311 GCF_000710305.1 Buceros rhinoceros silvestris | reverse complement strand
TGCGGGGGAAACCTCTTCTGAAATAGGCGAGTGGTGGCAGCGCCCGGGAACGCCTCCCTCCGGGGCTGCGCTGACCTTCCGCAGCTCGCTCTGCTCCAAGTTGCCTTTTTTTCCTCCGGATTATGGGGGTTAACGAACCGCAGCTTGGTTTGGGTTGTTGCAGCCGGGAGAGACACCTGCATGAGTCATGCCGCGGCGCTGCCATCTCTGCAAAGCTCCCAGCTCACGCAGACGGTCGCGTTGGGCACTTGCCATTTCTCTCTATTTATTTGCCTTTGCTCCCTTCCCCCTTGCCGGGGCTGGCTGCGGGC
>NW_010442301.1:0-311 GCF_000710305.1 Buceros rhinoceros silvestris | reverse complement strand
GAGGGCCGGTGCGGTCTCAGGCCCGGCCCTGCCGGCTCTGCGCAGATGAGGACCTGCCCTCAGCATCCAGGCCGCTGTGCCTGTGCATGTGGCCTCTGCCGAGGCCGGCTGTTTCCAAGGGCTGTGGTGGTCCCACCAGCCAGGTGTCAAGACAAAAACTGACAGTGCTGGCTCCTCTATGAAGACGCTCTGGAGTCAGCATTGGATTTAATTAAGACTAAATGCCAGCCCCTGGGGTAATGGTTGCCTGCAGGTCCAGGGAGACAGCATCTCTACAGCACCCAAGGGGTCAGAGGCTTCCTCTGCTGTCA
>NW_010442300.1:0-311 GCF_000710305.1 Buceros rhinoceros silvestris | reverse complement strand
CCGCTGCACTGAGTAACGCTCAAACGCTGTCAGTCTGTTTGACAGGGGGTTTTGGTGCTAGGGACCCCCTGCAACCAGGTTTAAAGAAAAACCGAAGCCTGCAGGGTCTCCACGCCTGCCCAGGCTATGGGCAGAGGCTGATCCTTTTGCACATGTCCAGACACCTATTTTTTTGGGTGTGAAGTAGCAACTTACTGGCTCTGCGTAGGTTTGGCTTCTTGAAACTGTTTATGACCATAACCTACGAGCTTCAGTGACGGTCGTTTGGGCTGAGGCCGTTGTGGTGTTGCCCCTGCCCGCACCCCACGGCC
>NW_010442299.1:0-311 GCF_000710305.1 Buceros rhinoceros silvestris | reverse complement strand
TGGTGGCACTTTGTTCCAATCAGACTGGTAACAGTTTCTGATCAGAAAGTCCAACTTATTTGCAGTACTGCTTTAGTGCCATCAAATTCCTTTGGTCTGAATATTTGCACCTAGATAGTGAATGAATTGTGGTTGAATGATGAACTGAAACTATGGTTTAGCAGAGATATCCAAGGCAGCTGCAAAAGAGTTTGCTTTGGTCCCGCAAGGGCTGCATGATATCTATGAACATCAAGTGAGGCTTAGGGAAGCAGAAACGTATGAGATAATTTGCAGTACCCGAGTTCACTAAGCTGGTTGATGGCTGGCAC
>NW_010442298.1:0-311 GCF_000710305.1 Buceros rhinoceros silvestris | reverse complement strand
AAACAGCCCCCCTTTTTCAACCTGCGACAAAGGCCATATATATACCTATCACATTTGGTTTTGTCCACGTGTCTGCTGTAAAACTGAGATTCTCTTTTTTCATCTCTGTATGCTGTTGGCACAATTCATAACACTTCTGAGAAACGGATTTTAATATCTAGCAATATCTAGGTACTGCCTATCTTTTATTTGTTACTAAAATAATGTTTTACATCCATGGATGTCAAAACACGTTGCACCTTGGACGATATTATAATTTCATAGACATGAAAATTGAGTTGCTGAGATTACAAACTACTTCTCCAAGGCAC
>NW_010442297.1:0-311 GCF_000710305.1 Buceros rhinoceros silvestris | reverse complement strand
AATTTATTACCAATCAAATCAGAGTAGGGTAGTGAGAAACAAAATCTAAATCTCAAGACCTCTTCACTCCACCTCTCCCTTCTTCCCAGGCTCAACTTTATTCCTGATTTTGTCTACCTGCCCCCCCCTCCCCAAGCAGTGCAGGGGGATGGGGAATGTGGCTTGCAGTCGGTAGCTCATACATTTTTTCTGCTGCTACTTCCTCCTCAAGGGGAGGATTCCTCACACTCTTCCCTTGCTCCAGAGTGGGTTCCCTTCCGTGGGAAACAGTTCTTCATGAACTTCTTCAAGCTGAGTCCTTGCTACAGGCT
>NW_010442296.1:0-311 GCF_000710305.1 Buceros rhinoceros silvestris | reverse complement strand
TGCCAGCAGACCCCGTGCTGCCGCCTCTGGCGAGCCCCCGACAGCATTTCTGTCCGCTGCCACCCTACAGAGCTCTCCTGGGGAACACAAACGGGTGGCCAGGGCGCCTGTCCTTTGCTGCCCACACCATGGGAGGACCTTGGCTTGGCTCTTCCCATGGCGGCTGGCTGCCTCCCAGCACTTGCAGAGCTTCCCTGCGTGCGAATGGCAGAGAAACGTTGTCATTGGGCACGGGGATGCCCTCTCTTGCCAGGGCCACCTCCAAGGGTGCGGGGCTGCGTGCGGGGCTGGCAGCAGCCTCAGAAACAGAC
>NW_010442295.1:0-311 GCF_000710305.1 Buceros rhinoceros silvestris | reverse complement strand
TGGCTCGCATTCAGCCGCTGTCAGCCGACACCCCCAGGTCCTCTTCCATCAGTCAGCTTTCCCCCCACTCTTCCCCAAGGCTGTAGTGTTGCACGGGGAAATGCGACGACAGACCCTCTGTGTAAGGGACCTCTTGGTGTGTCGCTGCGTGTCGCCTCCCAGGGGACTCTGCCAGCCAGGCTCATCAACAGGTGAGGGTCTGCCCTCCGGAAGTCCAAGGCGGCAGTTCTGACGCCTCTCCCTACTTCCTCAAGAACTGGAAGCTCTACCATTTCATGATCACTCTGTTCATGAGCAACAGGTCTAGCAGG
>NW_010442294.1:0-311 GCF_000710305.1 Buceros rhinoceros silvestris | reverse complement strand
TGCCTGGAAATGGCAGCATGGCTCCACAATGCAGTACAGGCATGTCTTCAAACAGCAGTTTGCAGGGCACCTCTAATGGCAAGATACGTACTGTACACGAAAGGATAAATCTATAGCTGATTCCTAACTTAGACCCACCTAACAAGGGTGGGTAAAAAATATATTATATACTTAGTCCTCAGGTGTTACATTCTTTAATTTCAATAAGTGTCTTTCAACCTCATACTGCTCCTTAAAGAGGAGGATCACTGATCAGGAGCTACTTCTTCTTGCAATAAATTAATCTCAATTATTAAATGAAGATGTGATAT
>NW_010442293.1:0-311 GCF_000710305.1 Buceros rhinoceros silvestris | reverse complement strand
AAAGAGCGAGTGAGAGAGAGCTGAATTGATTTCAGTCTGTTCAGGTCTAGCTGGAAAACACAATGCAGCGAAACGGTCCCTTAGTCGGCAAGCTTCTTTTCCTAGGTTTTTCCCATGGTTTGAAGTGGAGAGGGAGGGATGGTATTAGAAAAAGTGTGCGTGAGAGAGAAGGCTGTAGGAAGGGCAGGGAGATGAGAGACATCATTTGGAAGGGTGTAAAATAGTCCATTCCTTCTGGGAAGTGGAAAACTTTGATGTCAGTGTCTCTGTTTTTAAAGTGGCAGTGTCAGGTTCAGGCTGAAAGGCCCTGG
>NW_010442292.1:0-311 GCF_000710305.1 Buceros rhinoceros silvestris | reverse complement strand
TCCCTGTCTTTCCCATGAAGAAAAAGGAAAAGCCGAAACAAACCCCAGAGAGAGGCCAGAGTTGCTGAGCTGATTTGTTCCTGGCGATAAACCCGTGCAAGAAAAGGAGGTGAACTGCAGCGGAGCAGAGTGGGGCACGGGGGCTGCGCTCGCCGGCGCTGCGGGTCGAGGGCTGCCGGGCGCCTGTGGCCAATTTACTTACAGTCCATTGACCTGAAATTGAGAATCAAAAAGGAAGAGAAATTTTAAATAAATGTTCCAGGAAGCTTCATTCGTACCATGGGGAGCTGCACGAGATTGCAGAGGGTAGG
>NW_010442291.1:0-310 GCF_000710305.1 Buceros rhinoceros silvestris | reverse complement strand
TATACCTCTTTTCATATAGTTTTCACAGCGTGGAACACTGACTTTGGGATACATGCTTATGTTTTCCTGTGAAGATGTAGTTTCCTTTTTAGAAGTGGATTGTCACACATTCCCTTTTAAATAATATGTCGTTTGTTAGTGCGCTTATACAGGACCGGAATCTGAGTTCCCATCCAAGTCTGCCTGGAGCCTGACCTGGTTTGGGGCTGTGCACTGTTCCAGGGACAGGTATCGAGTGAGGCTGCTGCAGTGAGTACAGAAAGAAGTGGGGCAGGGAGGTGGTAAAAGACTGACTGGACAGAAGGGTGCC
>NW_010442290.1:0-311 GCF_000710305.1 Buceros rhinoceros silvestris | reverse complement strand
ACCGCCCCGGGAAACCCACTGTCACCAGCCACGGGACTCTGGGAGCCGGCAGTGGGGGAGACACCACAGGAAACCATTTCCGAGGACCCGTGACACCTGGCAGCACGGCACAAGAAGCGACCGCCACCGCCCGGCCAAGCTCGCGCCAAGAGCGGCCTCACGGTGTTCTACGGCTGTCACCCCGTGTTCCCAGTCAGTGCTCCCCAAGTGTGCTGGTTTTAAACGCGGAGGAGATGGTGGCATCACGGGATGGGAAGGTGGAGTACCGGGACCAGAAGAGCCACACGATGTGTTCAGCACCGGCTCGCCAC
>NW_010442289.1:0-311 GCF_000710305.1 Buceros rhinoceros silvestris | reverse complement strand
ACAGCGCTCCTTCCTCCTTCCTTCCTCCTGGCCCACAGTGCTCTTTCCTCCTTCACTCCTCCTCCTTCCTTCTTCCCTCTTCCACCTTCCCACCTTCCTTCTTCCTCCTACTCCCATATTCCTTCCTCCTTCCCTCCTCCCTCCTTCCACCTTTCTCCATCCTCCAACCTTCATCCTCCTTCCTCCTACCCTTCTTCCATCCTCCTCCTTCCGTCTTCCTCTTTTTCCCTACCCTCCATCATTCCTCCTTTTCCCCCCCCATACTTATTCCTTCTCCTGGAGGTGTCGGTGCAGGTGGCTGGGGGGGGTGC
>NW_010442288.1:0-310 GCF_000710305.1 Buceros rhinoceros silvestris | reverse complement strand
CCTGGTGTTAAATACTCAGCCAAAGCAATGGTTATCATTAAACAAATAATGACAACACTGGAGCAAAACACAAATCACATGCAGGATGCGAGCCTCAGCTGCATGGCTCAGCTCGCCCAGTGACACTAGGCTGATTTACGCCAGTCCCTGGTGCAACTAACTGCCACGAGACCAACCAGGAATCCGCACTCTGGGCTTGCAAAGCTTAAAGTTCTCCTGCAGCTTGCTAAGCGCTGAATGAAGTGGTGGGGTTTCAGCGTTTGCAGAGCAGCAGTACGTGAACAGGCTGCCCAGGGAACTGGTGGAGTCC
>NW_010442287.1:0-311 GCF_000710305.1 Buceros rhinoceros silvestris | reverse complement strand
CGAGGAGCCAGATGTCCTTGTGGAAAGTGATTCCTCCACATTGGAGTGTGTAAGTAGCCTGTGGCCAGGGCTCAAGAGCTCGGTGGATCATCTGTGATGCAAAGCCAGGTCAGCTGAGTACCCAAAAGCCTTTCTGCAACCCGGAAAGCTGCTGTGCTGCTGGAGGCCTGTGCAGAGCTGATCCCAGGACGCCTACGTGCTCTTCCCTACATCAACAGTCCTTCTCCCTCACCTCATCTGTGTGTCTTTGTAGCCTCAGCACTACAGCCAAGAGGTGCCCATGCCCTGCAATCACCCATTTGGTGCCTGTG
>NW_010442286.1:0-309 GCF_000710305.1 Buceros rhinoceros silvestris | reverse complement strand
GCCTGTGGAGCACGAATTTCCAGGGATGGTCTGTGTGTCTTGAGATGAAGCCATTTCTCTAGAAATAAGTAAGATTGGGTTGGAAGATTGTGTTTAAGCAACCAGGGGCTTCCTCTGCTCTCCATGCAACACCCTGGTGCCCCAAGTCTTCGTACTGCACACCACCACGGGAGCTCTTCTGAGGAGCAGACTCAAACACACTGGAAAACGTCAGCAAAAGCCTGGGCTGGGACCAGCCGACCTCTGGGGGTGTTTCACAGCCAAAGATGGAGCAAAACGGCAGCGCCCTCTCCCTCCTCACTCTTCCAG
>NW_010442285.1:0-311 GCF_000710305.1 Buceros rhinoceros silvestris | reverse complement strand
TCGCGGGGAAGATCCCAGGGGCGGCAGAAAGCACGAGCCTGGTGAGGGCTGCGTGGAGCCCAGTCAAGCCGGGAAGCTGCTAGAACCAGAACTCTGTCTGGCAGGAAGGGCCCACCCTCGAGAAGCTCCCAGAAAGGGGGTTTTTCTTTTGAGCGTTGACTTCGTCTCACACGGCAGGTCGGAGCTTCTCTAGCTAAAAAACTCCTCCTCCCCTGTACCATTATTAGCTCCTGCCATGATAAGATCCATCTTTAGAGACTGGGCCGAACCGGTGCACTTGTCTGCGAGAAAGGGGGGAGGTGGGGTGGGGT
>NW_010442284.1:0-310 GCF_000710305.1 Buceros rhinoceros silvestris | reverse complement strand
GTGGAGGACAGATGCCCTTTTCTGGATACAGCTGAGACATAAGAAATGGTTGTAATTCTTGACCATTCATCACCGCTCTGCAGGTTGAGACTACATCCTTCCAAAATGTACAGACTAGTTTATTTGAGTGCTCTCTAATTCATTGGTTAAATTTTTACCGGTTTTGTTGAGACTAACAAACCACTGCAGTTAACCCAGGTCACTTTGCCTGAATTTAGCCAGGAACTGCTCATGAGAGCTTTCAAAGTCCAAGTGAAGGGGTCGGTAATGTGCAGGGGAAAAGGAGTGAAGAAGAGGTAAAGACAGTAAT
>NW_010442283.1:0-310 GCF_000710305.1 Buceros rhinoceros silvestris | reverse complement strand
GAGTGTTGCAGTGACAGTTTGATGGAGAGTGGTGATTATTGAATTTGTGGTAAAAATCAATAAGGGAGTCCAAATTTCCAATCCAGATAATAAAGATGTCATCTATAAATCTCAGGTAGAGTGTTGACTCAGTGATACGATTATTTAAGAACTGTTCTTCATCGTAGTTCTTGAAAAGGTTGTCATAGTGCAGGACTGGAGAGAAGCTATCACAGGAGAAGGATGTTTCAGTTCAGTTTTGCAGATGGCTGTGGATTGATGGAATAGAGAGGATGGATGTCCTTTACCATTCACATCTGTACCAAATAAT
>NW_010442282.1:0-310 GCF_000710305.1 Buceros rhinoceros silvestris | reverse complement strand
TCTCCAGGCTGAACCTCCCCAGGTCCCTCAGGAACCTCCTCGACTGTTTCCTCTCCACTGCATTGTATTTCTAGCGGTATTTCTCGTTTCTCTTCAAAGACACCAAACTGAAGATGACTAAAAGCAGAGGCAGGAACACAACCCCCCAGCCCAACCCTGGCTGGCTCCAGCCTCATGCCCGATTCTCTGTCCCACTCGCACACCACTGGCTGCTACAGCAGTACATGTGGAATATTGACCGGATTACAACGGCAATACTACAGCACCGGTGGTAATCCCAAGTGCTACAGAGCAAGCTTTGGCTTCTCTT
>NW_010442281.1:0-310 GCF_000710305.1 Buceros rhinoceros silvestris | reverse complement strand
CCCGGCAGTCACCAGTGAGCCGGTTCCGATGAGGCGCTCTGGTGGAACCGCACGGCTGTCACGCTGCCCGTGGCCTTTGCTCGTTTCTCTCTGGCTTGTTTTTCTTGCTTTTACTCCGTTCGTGGGGATGAAGAGAGGTGTTTCTGGGGGGTTTTCTGTCTCCAGACTAATGCCGCTTGCTGATTGCACTATTGATTATGCACGATGAAAAACAAATGCGTTACACTTCCCGGCCGGTGCTGGGCGTTCCTGCCGTGCCCGAGCGAAATAAAAGCAGCCCTGGTGTATCTCAAACCCTCGCACCGTGAAT
>NW_010442280.1:0-310 GCF_000710305.1 Buceros rhinoceros silvestris | reverse complement strand
CTCTGTCGGAAACAATCCCCCCCCGGCAGGGGGTTGGAAGAGCTTACATAACACTGATCGTATTTCTGTGACAATGCATGGTTTTGCTTATGTAATACTCATTTCTGGTTGCTACCCTAGACTTGGTTTGTTTTTGTCTCACCCCAGGAAAATGCAACAGACAAATTCAACTTACTGGTTGTGCCCAAGCTTTCGAGAAAACAAACATTTCTTGTCTTGTGCGCATGACTGCCACGATGCCCAGCAAGTCTTGCTTCTCTGGGAGGCACACATCTCTTCCTGCATCAAATTTTTAACAGACCATAGCATC
>NW_010442279.1:0-310 GCF_000710305.1 Buceros rhinoceros silvestris | reverse complement strand
CAAAAATAAATGGCATTTTTTAGGATATATTAAGCCTGTTTGAATGAAATAAAGTACAAACACTTTATATGTTATAGCAGTACCAACATCCTTATGTAGCATGAGTAGAAAGTAGAATTTTAAAGGGGATCCTTCCTCAGATCAGCTTCTTAAGAGTACAGCTCTGCTACGGAAACAGGCACTGACTGTTCAATGTGTCATAACACTGACTGTAGGAAGCCAGTGAACAATTAGCATTTATTAGCTGTTCACTTCCCCTTGCATTGTATTTAATTCATGTTTACCTCTGAGCTCCTTTTAAAAGGCGGGG
>NW_010442278.1:0-309 GCF_000710305.1 Buceros rhinoceros silvestris | reverse complement strand
CCACAGGAGGGCTAACAGGGTTTCCTGGGGCGGTGACCCTTTGGATGCAAGGGGGTCAGTCTGGGTTTGTGAGTTTTTCATCACAGTCTGATGGCACAGCCAGAAAGCAAAGAAAAACACAGGAAAAAAGAAAAAAGATGACTTGTACGGGGCAGAGGGCCCTCCTCCTGGTGCCGGGTTACTGATCTCGACATGTCTCATGCACAAGGCACAGGTACAGGTCACCCTCCTCAGCCTGTGATGGGCCCCCCCATCCCGCCCCCACGAGAGTCCCCGGGACACTCTGCTCCGAGCCAGGGCAGAGGGGCC
>NW_010442277.1:0-310 GCF_000710305.1 Buceros rhinoceros silvestris | reverse complement strand
TTAGTGTGCTACATTCCCTTGGCATGACTAACTCGCTTGTCCTTTCCCTGTCCCTGAAAGCAACGCCAGGCTGGTGGAGCTCATGCTGTGTCGCATCCCCTGCACTCCTGTTGCTGTTTCACATTCACACACTCATGTGCATTTGCAAGCACTGCTATTGCTTTGCAGTGGACACTGCTCTGGCCTCTCTCCTCAGAGCACTTTCTCACGTGTCTTTCTCAGGACGGTGCATTTGATTTCAGACTTTTCTGCCCATCGCTGCGTACTCGGGATGCGCTTTGCAGCTGCATAGAGCCCTGGCTCCTCATCA
>NW_010442276.1:0-310 GCF_000710305.1 Buceros rhinoceros silvestris | reverse complement strand
TTTTTTTCTGTAACAGAACTTTGGGTTTTGTGGCATTTTGTACTGTATCTGAAATCATTGAAAAATGGTTTTATGCTTCAAGAGATGATTCAGGCATATAAAAACCTCTACAATGTCAGAAGTTAACTCCTCCCAATGCTGTGTCAGGAAAGGATGTCCCTGGAGCCTTTTCCTGGGTTGCAGCAGCTGGAGAAGCCCTTACCCCTGCTGGAGGGGAAGAGACTGATGGAACAAAGTTGGACATTGCCTACTGAATCACTGATCCCTCCTCAGCCAGCTGTTTTTGAACATAGGCTGGTTTCATAGCAGA
>NW_010442275.1:0-310 GCF_000710305.1 Buceros rhinoceros silvestris | reverse complement strand
CCGCTGGCATCGTCCCCGCTGACTCCTGCCTCCCGTGAACTGAGCTACGGAAAAAGAGGGACTAACCCAAAGTCATTCTGCTGCCCGTTTCTCAGCCTGGACATCTTTGTTTAAGCTTTGACTTGGCTTAAATGAACGAATTAATATTGACAAAAACATCAACTAAGCTAATGAGTTGTTAGTTAAGGCAATAAACATGTCACATTAGAGTCAGCGCAGTAAGGAGGTAATTAGCCCTGGAAAAGCTCTGCCGACTGGGGCTGCGGAGCAACGCTGCTCCTCGCCTCTGAGCCCGTTAGGCGGCACAGGG
>NW_010442274.1:0-310 GCF_000710305.1 Buceros rhinoceros silvestris | reverse complement strand
GACACCACGAGCTCCTCGGCCACTCATGGGTGCTCAGCCCTGGTCTGGACGGCTCGGGGTTTTTCCTCCCTTTCTGCTGATGCAGAAGTGACACTGTGAAGACAGGACTAGAGGGACTTGGAGGGAAGAAGCCAGCCCGTGCCCAGAGGTGCGAGGCAGCTGAGGTGTGCACGGTGTAAGCCCTGCTCTGATGTGCGGCGGTGCCTGGGTGATAGCTGGGTGCTCCTGTCACTGGAGCCGTGACTCCAGGTCACCCACACAGCCCTCGTTTGGGTGCGAGGGCTGGCAGCACTCACCATCCTGGCAGCGG
>NW_010442273.1:0-310 GCF_000710305.1 Buceros rhinoceros silvestris | reverse complement strand
AGCCCGTTAGCTGTTATTTTTCCCCGTGATTTGAAAAAGGAGCACTGAACATAGACCAGTCCTAGCACTGTCTTATCACTCAGTACACGCGAGGCTATTGGGGTTGAGGAAAATCCAGCTCTGCAGCACACGTGGATTTTTAAGTGATGGTTTTATGCTACTCAAGCCGCCCTCCTTTTGGAGCTTGGGCAGGGCTCGGTACGCCTATGGCACAACGAGGTCTCCCACTTTTTTGAAGAGAAGGACATAACAGGTTTCAGTGGCACCCGGCCCGTTCCTCAGATGATAAAAGCGTACAATGCCGCTGAGC
>NW_010442272.1:0-310 GCF_000710305.1 Buceros rhinoceros silvestris | reverse complement strand
ATAGGATCTTCTAGCTCTGATGCAGAGAAGAGACGGGAAAGGCCAATCCCCACCAGTCCAGCAACATAGTGACCATACTGTGAGACACCGAGAGGAGAAGGAGCAGAAAAAAATGAGATAAAAGGAGCAGTTACAAAGAGCTGCCTATTTGCCACAGTGAGTTTTACAAAGATGATGCTCAGAAGTAACTGACGGTACATTTTCTGCAGGTTCTCATGGCTCTCCCTGGGACGTCTCAGCTCTCCCATGCCCAATACACCTCACCAAGGATGTCCGGCCAAGGAGCCACTCTGCCTCCAGCAGCTGAATG
>NW_010442271.1:0-310 GCF_000710305.1 Buceros rhinoceros silvestris | reverse complement strand
TTCCGGGATGCCGGGATGAGGGGGGGGGCTGTTCGAGAGCCGTACCCACGGCCAAGCGGTGCTGGGACGGGGAAAGGGAGAGCTCCAAGGCTCAGAAACCCCAGGAAGGAGCACAGGGAGGCAGACTCACGCCCCAGCCCCAAGAGCAGCTCTGGGCTCACACCCGGCCTTGCAGGGGGAGCGAGCAGCCCCCCGGGACTTGCCCGAGGCCGTCCAGTGAGTCAGTGGTGATGCTTTCCAAGGGGAGGGAGTCTGCCTGCTGCCCAGCAGCCTGGATACAGTCGCTGAGGATCACAAACGCTGCTGCTAA
>NW_010442270.1:0-310 GCF_000710305.1 Buceros rhinoceros silvestris | reverse complement strand
GGGCAGGAGCCTCTCTCCCAGCACAACAGCTGTCAGAGTTGATGCTACGCTGGTCCCTGCCCAAATATATCCCACCTGGACATAAAAGCACTCCCCAGCTTCTAATTTACGGGTGTGACGGGCAGGACTTGCTGCCCATCTGCATCTTCCCTCTGGGACTCTCCTCCTTTCCCCAGGGTCCCGTGCGGCAAATCCTCCCTGGCTCCGCTCCCATCACGCCGCTTCCACAGTGATTTACTGCCAGGTCGTCTGCTGCGGCTCGTCTGGGCAGGATCACCTCCGTCAGCTCCTCCATGGGTTTCATGGAGAG
>NW_010442269.1:0-310 GCF_000710305.1 Buceros rhinoceros silvestris | reverse complement strand
AGTGGCACAGCAGGATGGCAATGGCATGGGTGGGCTGGAGGGCAGGGCCACAGCTGGATGAGGGTGGGAGGATCACAGCTGGGTCACAGCTGGATTGTCATGCCACGGGCATGGATGAATCATGGCAGCACGGCCACAGCACAGCTGGATGACAGGGGTGGATGGGTCACGAAGGGACATCTGGACTGTGGTGGGACATCCAGACTCCGATGGGACATCTGGACCTTCATGGCATGGCCGGACCACGATGGCACAGCAGGGCCAGATCATGACAACATGACAACATGGCTGGATTGGGCAGGGCACATTG
>NW_010442268.1:0-310 GCF_000710305.1 Buceros rhinoceros silvestris | reverse complement strand
ATTTAAAATTATGTTTGTCATTTCTGTTCATTAAATGAACAAAAAGATAAATCTTCTAATGGCTAGTAATGATGACGAAGTTCAGTCAAGTAGATAAATAAAGATAAATCTTTAAAAGGAAAGATATCAAGACTATTATGTTATTCAAGTAAAGGTATTAAGAAGACAAAACATCTAGTATAGAACATGAAGCATTGAGATGACCAATAAGGACAAATTACAAGGTGGTGAAAACAATCTCTTATGTATTTTGTAGTCTTGGAGGAAATTATTCTGAAACAAGAAAAGAGAAATGTTGTTTATAGATTAT
>NW_010442267.1:0-310 GCF_000710305.1 Buceros rhinoceros silvestris | reverse complement strand
TCCAAGCTGCAGTATTGTTTGAAGGCCAAATCACAGACCCCTCCATTCTGAGGAGACAGAGGAAGACTTACAGAGCAGCCTTGCTCCCCAGGACCGCTCTGGCACTGTGTTTGGAGGGGAAGGCGGCAGAGAGGAAGCACAGGAGAAAGAAGTGACAGAGTCCTGCATCAGCCTGTCCACATGGGCTGAGGGAAGGATGAACGAGAACTGTGCCCAAAGCTCAGGAACTCGGGTGCCCACACGTAAGAAGGGACACAGACTGGAAATGCCCAAACTAGCCTGGAAACCCCACCCATGAGGCACTTCCCCC
>NW_010442266.1:0-310 GCF_000710305.1 Buceros rhinoceros silvestris | reverse complement strand
GCAGGCTGCGGCACAGCAAGTGGGGGGCGGTTAATCTCGGGGGATCCAGGAGGATTTTTCACCTCGTAAAACCACGATTTTTGGCGGTCGGAGGGTCCCGGGGGAGGGAGGGGACCCGCGGGGACCTCCGGCCCCGCGGTAGCTGTGCGCTGCGGTGGTGGCAGAAGAGATTTCCCCCTCCCCGAGCTGCACTGACCCCGCACTGATGGAAAAATACTTGTTGAGATAAAGAAAAAAATCCCCGAACCCACCGACAACAAAGGAATCCCCTAATTTTGCCCAGAGCTGCTCTGGGGTTTGCAGAGCACAA
>NW_010442265.1:0-310 GCF_000710305.1 Buceros rhinoceros silvestris | reverse complement strand
CAGATGACACCAAGCTGAGTGGTGCAGTCAATCCACTTGAGGGAAGGGATGTCATCCAGAGAGACCTTGACAGGCTTAAAGAGTGGGCCCATACAAATGATGCGAAATGCAAGGTCAGGCACACAGATTCAGGGCAATCCCCGTATCATTAAAGACTGGGGGATCAAGAGCAGCCCTGTGGAAAAGGACTTGGGGATACTGCTGGATGAAAAACTGGACATAATCTGACAATGTGCATTTGCAGCCCAGAGAGCCAACTGTATCCTGGGCTGTAAAAACAGGTGTGGCCAGCAGGTCAAGGGAGATGATT
>NW_010442264.1:0-309 GCF_000710305.1 Buceros rhinoceros silvestris | reverse complement strand
TATCCGCAAAGGGACTTGGAAAGAGCTAAGGAGACTGTTGGGGAGGTTCCCCATGTATGTCCCGTAGTCAAAACAGAGTATTTGTATGACGATGTGGATGATGAACTGCAGAGTGTAACTAAGGAGACAGCCTATTCTGCCACCGAGTTGGCAAAATTAAAGAAGGAATATTCCAGGTCTCCAAAGGAGACAGAGACTGAATATGTGCGGAGGATCTCCCTAATGAGAGGAGATGGAATTATGTTGTCAGAGAAGGAAGCAGAAGGATATTGGGGTCTGGGAGTGTTTTTAACCACAGGAGATAACCGG
>NW_010442263.1:0-310 GCF_000710305.1 Buceros rhinoceros silvestris | reverse complement strand
TCAAGAACGCTTTCCTGGAAGCACACAAACAGTTCATCCCCTTTAAAGCTAAAGAAAGTAGGCAGAGCATGAGATCCCCTTGGCTTAACTTTGACCTTCTGAGTCTGTTCAAAATCAGAAGAGAAGTGTACCAGAGCTGGAAAAGCAGATGAATGGCTGTTGAGAACTACAAGGGCATTTCCAGGGTGTGCAGAGATGCAGTTAGAAAACCAAAAGCTTAGCTAAAATGGAAACTGGCCAGACACGTCAAAAACTACATGAAGGAGTTTCGACATGTCGGGTGGGGTTTTGGTAGTGGGGGAGGGGGCTA
>NW_010442262.1:0-310 GCF_000710305.1 Buceros rhinoceros silvestris | reverse complement strand
TTGAAGCGGAGGAAGCTGCGACGGTGACGGGAAGAGGGAGCTGATGCACACCAGGATCCCGGTGCCTCGGCTTGCAGGAGGACCACAGCAGCCAGCGCCTAACAGCGCTGGTACGTGCGGGGTGGGGGACAGGCAGGGAGAGAGATCAAGGCGGGACCCTTTCCCTTCATGTTCACGTCTAAAATAACTTCCACCCCACCGTGAAAGGTGTCAGGCCGTTTCTTTCAAGGCACCCCGGTGCTCTGTTAAAGTTCAGCAGAAACTAGATCATAAAGATATAAATCTTTCATTCAGCCTTGAATCGAAGCAC
>NW_010442261.1:0-310 GCF_000710305.1 Buceros rhinoceros silvestris | reverse complement strand
CCCAAACCCCGCTTTTTCTGGGCCATCCACTATTTCCCCACCTCCACGGTACTACTCTGAGGCCTGGGGGTCTTTGCCCCCTCTCTTCTCCTCTCCCCACCTCAGTACTGCGACTTTCATCTTTTTTTTCCTCCCTGCGGCTGCCCGATGTCACACCAGCCCTCTCTCTGCCACTTGCGCTCCTCCTTTCCCCTGCGGGGAGCAACCGCTTTGCCACCTTTCTTTGTCCCACCACGCCAAAGGCTCTTCTCGGATTCCCCCACCACCACCACCACCCACAGCAGTAACACTGGGAGCTCCCGTCGGGAAG
>NW_010442260.1:0-310 GCF_000710305.1 Buceros rhinoceros silvestris | reverse complement strand
CGTGGAGATGCATGTTCACTGCTGTCCGTCTCCCTATGGCCAAGACTGTCTTCTCCAGCTGCCGGCTGCCGGCACGGGCTGGGTGACACTTTGCTGAGCTCCCGAGGAGAGCAGGGTTTCCTGCTTGGAGCGCTGGAAGGGCCGATGCGGGCAGAGCGGAACCGGTCCGAGCTGCCGCCGCGTGTCCCCACACCACCCCGGGACCAGGGCGCCCTCCGCGCTGCCAGGCGATGCTCGCTCAGCTGCCGCGTTTCCCTCCCGGACGCGTCTGTCACAGCTCACCCTGCCCCCGAGCCGGAGAGGGACTGCG
>NW_010442259.1:0-310 GCF_000710305.1 Buceros rhinoceros silvestris | reverse complement strand
TGCACATTTTGTCAATAGCATGTGAAATCAACCAAGGAGCTCACCTTATGTCAAAGCTCTTGCATACAGAAATCTTTATAGGTCATTGCGGCACTACGGATAAATATTTGCACATCTTAATGCTCCATTGTTCAGGGTCTTGAGTTTTCACAGTTGACAAAACCAGGCTTGATTTTACCCCGGAGCAATAAACAACTAGTTCACAGACCTTTATTCACAGAAACATTAAGGCCAAGGACTTGTGCTCAGTCTGGTTTTGCTCACCTGAGAGTTGGTTTTGGCCACTGCTTTGAATTTGAATTTCTACAGG
>NW_010442258.1:0-310 GCF_000710305.1 Buceros rhinoceros silvestris | reverse complement strand
CCAGGATGGACACAGAGAGAAGAAAACATGTTTTCTCTAGGTTCTGAAAGAAGACCTAAGACAGAATCTTATTTACCGTTTTAAATGCTTCTCAAAGAATATTTGTTCACATAAAAAGTATTTCTATTAACGATATAATCCTAAAAAAAAGGAACATAAAAATTTCAAGTATGAAAATACATTCTATCTTCACTGATTTTTACTGCTATCGACAGTGTTATTGACAGGGCGTTACTGCTTGTTCCTCAGTTCAGTCCTACAGATATAGTTCATATGTTAAAAAGCTTTGGGATAAGGTCCATTTCCCATT
>NW_010442257.1:0-310 GCF_000710305.1 Buceros rhinoceros silvestris | reverse complement strand
GCGCAGCGGCAGCTACATCAAGGCCATGGGTGATGAGGACAGCGCCGACTCGGACGCCAGCGCCAAAGTGTCGCCCAGGGCGGCCATGCGGCGAGACAGCTACCGCCGCTCCTCCAGTGCCGACCAGGCCAGGACCAAGTAAGGGCTGTCACCTCCTGGCCCCGTCTCCATCATGCACAGCAGCATGGGCTGGGCTTTCCTGGGAGGACGAGCAGCATCGTCCTTGCTGACGGCCACGCTCCCCAGCGTGCGGCACTGAGCCCTGTCCCTGTGCTGTAGCTGCCTTTGCTGGGCACTGGAGAGGATGGGG
>NW_010442256.1:0-310 GCF_000710305.1 Buceros rhinoceros silvestris | reverse complement strand
GCAAAGGCTGCAGCCAGGCAGGTGGCAGCCAAGTCACTGAGGACTTTCCAAAACCGTTTCCTTTCTCTCCCTCCAGTCTTTCACCTTCTCCTTGATAAAAATATCAAACCCATTCCAGTAAACACTCGGGCAATCAGGGCTGAGCAGTATCAACATTACTGCCTGATAAACCTCTGACATCACCTTTCAAACGTGCTGGCTGCACCACGAGGTGCCTCCAGAAAGCTCCGCCAGCTGCCCTGTGGCAGCCCACAGCAGCCAGCAACCCCCAAAGGTACTCCTGCCTCCTGGGGCTCCCCTGAGTTTGCAG
>NW_010442255.1:0-308 GCF_000710305.1 Buceros rhinoceros silvestris | reverse complement strand
GGTGCTGGGGGGAGCTCAGGCCCTGGCAGAGCACCATGGGAGCTGCACAGCGGGCAGGGAGCTGCGAGGCTCTTTGCTCACCCAGGAAAGCAGGGATGGATTACCTTGTTTGCCGTAAGCCTTGTCCAGGGAGTCCCTCAGCAGCTCCTCCACCACGCTGCCAGGTGCCGTGCCAGTCCGACAGCCAGGCTCAGGGCTCGGGACAGGTGGGCAGTGCCTGTGCCCGTGTCCAGCCTGGCTGGACACTGCAGAAACAGGCAGGGGGAGGACAAGCCCGAGGAAGCAGGGGGAGCTCCCGGCTGGCCCCC
>NW_010442254.1:0-309 GCF_000710305.1 Buceros rhinoceros silvestris | reverse complement strand
CAGGCATCTTCAAAAGCCCTGGGAAGAATTCGGTGGGAGGGGGAGAAGGGGTTTTACAAGCTCCCATTCAGAAATGGTCACTTTGAAGTGATGTAGCAGTTTCAACCCTTTGAAGAGCCACAATTAGGAGGGGGCTGGTGTGAGCGAAAGGGAAAACTCGGGGGTGACCACCACAGCCTTTCTCTCGCCGGGCTTTTAAAGGATGAACTTTTCCTCCCTGCCTGCCTCTTTCTCACGAGCCCAGGGGGGTGGGATTGGGGGTTCGGGTGGTTTCACCACCCCCCCCATGCCGAGCAGGAGGGGGGTTGG
>NW_010442253.1:0-310 GCF_000710305.1 Buceros rhinoceros silvestris | reverse complement strand
GTGCCCACCTCTGAGAATCTCGAGTCTCACAGCACCAAGAGGGTTTACAAAGGACAACTCTCAGGCACCCTGCCTAGTGTCTACTACAGTGCCCACAAATATTCAATAAACAGAACACTGATAACGGGATACAAATCCCCATCAACGTGGATTTCTTCCCTTTGTCATGTTAGCCAATTAATCTGTTTTAGTTTTGCTTAGGAAGCCTGATTCAGGCACAGACACAGTTACCCGTGAGAAATCAGCAGGAGACATTAAAATCCTGTCAATTCAGTCGTGGTTTTGTCCCACCTTACTTCTACTTTTCAAA
>NW_010442252.1:0-310 GCF_000710305.1 Buceros rhinoceros silvestris | reverse complement strand
GCCCGCGTCCCCTGGGACCTACCCCGTCCCGCGGGCCCCGCCACACTGACCCCATGGGCTGGCAGTACTTTGTCCCCAGTGTCACCCAGGGCCTGCGGGGAGGTGCCACCCCCTGCTGGGCCCCCAAACTGGGGGTGCTGGGGGGGCCCTCAGCCTTCCCCAGCGTGGGGAGAGTCATTGTCACCCGCTGCCAGCACCTCGTGGGTGCTGAGCTCAGGGTGCTGGGTGAGCTCTGGGTGCTGGGTGGGTGCAGGCTGAAGGGGTTTGAGTGCTGGGTGCTGGGTGCGGGATGAGCTCTGGGGGCTGGATG
>NW_010442251.1:0-310 GCF_000710305.1 Buceros rhinoceros silvestris | reverse complement strand
TCATATTTCACAACTTTTTTGCAAACATATCGTCTGACAGTGAAATGGAAATAAACCCGCACCTCACCTCCTGAACCCTGGAACTGTTCTCCTAAAAAGAGGAGTGGAGGAGATGGGCTTGCAATTCTTCAGTCCTACCTTTTGTTCCACGAAAAGGGGGAAAAACCCCCCAGAAGTATGGTTACAGAGACAGTTTTTCTGCCACTATCATCTTCATCCTCTTTTCTAGTTTTTCTACCTCCCGCCCACTAGTGAGTGTCCCACAAACTCAGGCAGGAGAACTTACTTCCTCCTGCACAGAAGATGGCAG
>NW_010442250.1:0-310 GCF_000710305.1 Buceros rhinoceros silvestris | reverse complement strand
TACGGGCCGAGCTGCAGCCCCTGCTTGCTGCGAGCTCAGGGAGGAAGCCACGGGAGGTGGGACTGCGAGCAGCTCCTCCAGCAGCTTCTGTGGCTTCCTGCAGGGTTTGAGAGCTTGGCGAGACACCCGCACCTTCAGCTCAGAAGGTCCCTTCTTGCTGCTAAGAGCACGGAGACCCCGGCGCTCCTCAGCCCCTACCTCCGAGATCTCCTCCTTGGCCTGCTGCAGCTTGTCGGGCTTGTTGGCCCACAGCAGCCTGGCCTCCATCTCCCTCTTCTTCTGCAGCATGGTCTGGGCGTCCTGCCACCGC
>NW_010442249.1:0-309 GCF_000710305.1 Buceros rhinoceros silvestris | reverse complement strand
CTTAGTTTTAGAACAAATGCTTAAAGATTTAATTAAATTCACTACCCAGTAATCCTGATCTTTCTCACATGAGGAGCAGCATAACATAGTAAGGGGGGAAAAATGATTTTATTTCAAGTGCGACTTACACTCTCAGACATGTTGAATTGCAGTTTGAAATCCCAAAGCAAGCGGTACAGAATACCATGTACAATCAGTGTCAGTCCCTCACTGGTATTTGCACTCACTGAAGCTGTGCCTTAACAACGGTCAACATGAGGTAAAGAACACAGCAGGGAACTTTGTCTGTTAAGGCTCCGAAAGAGAAAG
>NW_010442248.1:0-310 GCF_000710305.1 Buceros rhinoceros silvestris | reverse complement strand
TGAGTTCCCAGCACAGCTGGCAGTGATGATGGTTTTTATTAGTCATTGGGCAAAGGTCAATGTCTTTTACAGCTAGTTCTGGGATGCCGGGCCATAAATCACAATGCTGAGTGCCATCTGGGTCCAGTGCTGGAAACTTAAAAGCTGCAGTTAAATCATGCTTTGCCTGCGCAGATGCTGTGGCGACGAAGGAAAACATCAGTAGCAAAGCCCAGGGACCACAGGTCCCAGGGGTGTCCTTTTGCTAGCAAGACGTTAATCGCTGAGGGCGGGTGGCAAGGGGTGGCGTCAGCTCAGTGGGCAGGGAAGC
>NW_010442247.1:0-309 GCF_000710305.1 Buceros rhinoceros silvestris | reverse complement strand
CATTCATTTTAAAGGTCATTATAAAAACACAGACATTTTCACAGGGATCCGGTCAATGGAAGAGAGAAACTTGCTGGAACATTAGCTAAGAAATCCTCAGTAGGATTTCATTGGTTTGTGTGTGTTAGCAAAAGCTGTGCATATTTACTCAGCAAAAGTCTAGTAGCTGTGTTTCCTCCAAGTTCTTCGAATAAACATCTGTTGAATATCCAAACTTCTCTCAAAATAAAGATGTACCTGTCATTCAGACTTTGCCTTCTCTAATGTTTTTTCTTACTCATATTCATAGAGTAACATAATGATATCATT
>NW_010442246.1:0-310 GCF_000710305.1 Buceros rhinoceros silvestris | reverse complement strand
TCCAGCAATGTTTGAATGGCAAGAACCTCTGCACTGCCTGATGAGGCAGAAGTACAGTTTTGATCTTGCCAAAAAAGCAGCGATGTAGGATTATTTCCTTCCTTTATGGAAACATAAATGGGAATGACCTGCAAAGCACAGGAGAGAAGACCCAACAGACAGCTACTGCCATGGTGAGATTCAGAAATGGACAGAGACAAGAACCACATGCGTGCTTACTGAACATCAGGATCCACAGGCGGCTCTCCCACTCATTCCTTCCCACTCACCGTGGTGTGAGAATTGATAACACATTTACACTGAAAAAAAA
>NW_010442245.1:0-309 GCF_000710305.1 Buceros rhinoceros silvestris | reverse complement strand
GTTCCTGAGGTTTTGTTTGAGCCCTGCCAGAAGAAATGCGTTCCCGACCATGGTGAATGGCTTTTCTGAAAGTGTGAATTGTACGTACCAACATCTGAAGTAAACAGCACATCTAAGAGGAGCTATGGTGAAGAGATGAATTAGAAGCAGAAAGACAGTTTTCTTTTCAGTGATTTATGCATGTATTACTAGGTGAATCATGAGTGGGCTGTGCACGTTTCTGCCTCGTGGGTCTACTGCAACCTGAGGTCAACAGGACCCATCTGTTGGGGAGGGTAGAGCTGTTCAGGCCTTTGTGGGGATGGGGAG
>NW_010442244.1:0-310 GCF_000710305.1 Buceros rhinoceros silvestris | reverse complement strand
GAGAATCTGTGCCACAGAAGGACTGCCACCTGCCAGTCCTTCTGTGCCAGCGCTTTTTTGACGAGGAGTTGCACACTGTTGCTGCTGTCTCAACTATTTCACATCTTGGTCCTTTTAGACTCTTGGGTGAATACCAGCTGGACCACACAATTTGTTGCTGTTCAGTTTGCAGTTTTTTGAGGAAACTGGAATCTTATTTTGAGCCAACTCTTTAGACTTTTCCATTGCCAGAAATGGCTCTGACATATGAATCTGCAATAGACAATAAGGCAATACTTAATTGGTATGTTTGTTTGTTTGTTTGTTTGTT
>NW_010442243.1:0-308 GCF_000710305.1 Buceros rhinoceros silvestris | reverse complement strand
AAATTACCTCCCAGCGCGCCGGTTGGGGGGGGGGCACCCCCAGCCCCAGCTCCTGCCTGTGCCAGTGTCCTGAGAACGTGGGCCCAGAGCAGTGCACAGCGTACACGAGGTCAGGAACTGGTGAGCCCTGCTGAAGAACACAGCTTTGCCTCTGTAGGCACTGATTGCCGCTGCTTACTGCAGCCCCCTCGGCGGGGGTTATCAGCAGGCAGAGCCCTGGGGGGCTGCGAGTGCTGGAGGGGGCACGTTACAACCATTAAAACCATGGCTGCACCCTCCCCGTGCTCTAGCACGGCAGGAGCCTGGCA
>NW_010442242.1:0-309 GCF_000710305.1 Buceros rhinoceros silvestris | reverse complement strand
GTCAGCTCTCGTTATAAGCAAATCAGACTGATTAAACACAACCCCACTGTAAATCCACTGTAACCCACTGCACTACGAACAGCGCTGAGATTAGATTATTTAGATTTTGCCTTAATTATCATATTCAAAAACATTCCGTTAAAGGATAGAGCCAACTGAATAAAATCTAAACCTTTCCCTTCTCTCAGCCTCCATTTTCATACCTGACATCTTGAGCACTTTCCAGTTAGATTTAATGAACAGAAAGTGCTCTCTCCTTATTCCCCAAAGGCAAATACTACTTTCCTGTCTCCTGGGGAAAAAAAAAAA
>NW_010442241.1:0-309 GCF_000710305.1 Buceros rhinoceros silvestris | reverse complement strand
TTTTTCAGCAGAAAGGGATTATATAATAACTTTAAGAGCATTTTGAATTTGGGGAGAAAGAGGATTGCATCTGTGGTTGCTGTGGGTACCCAAATGATCCGCTATTTCAGGTGCAGAACTCGTGCTGTGTACACTCCTGTACTGACTGGGAAAAAAAAATTAAGGACTGGACCATTAAAAGCTTAATTTGCTTTTAGGGGTCCCCAGATACTGTTGAAACAGCGGTATCTGTGGTCAGTAGGCGCTTAAATACCTGGAGCGTGTGGCTTAGGTGGCTGCTCCTGCAGAGGGGTGACATGAAACCTGGTG
>NW_010442240.1:0-310 GCF_000710305.1 Buceros rhinoceros silvestris | reverse complement strand
TTGTGCGGTGGTGGGCCGGCTGCTCCACCTTCTGCTCCCGTAGCAGCAGGGCTCTCCCTCTGCTCTCCAGACCCACAAGGTGCAGTGCCCAAGCTGAGAGCAGAGGCGAGCAGCGTCCCCGCACGAGGGGAGATGGGGAGGACATGCTGCGGGCAGGCCGAGCTCCGGGGCCAGCTGCCTCCCGCTGTCAGCCAGCTTCGCTCCCCGCGCTGGGCTGGTCAACACGGCCGCTGCTGGACCCAGACCTGCAGTGCCAGGCAGAGGTGCCCGTGCAGGGGCAGCTTTGGGCACGGCTGATGGCGAAGTCCCC
>NW_010442239.1:0-309 GCF_000710305.1 Buceros rhinoceros silvestris | reverse complement strand
CTCATCCACACCAGGGAGAAGCCCTTCACATGCAGCGACTGCGGCCGGAGCTTCAACCGCAGCTCCAACCTCACCAGGTATCACCTCACTCACACCCAGGAGAAGCCCTTCCAGTGTGTGGAATGCGGCTGGAGCTTCAGCCAGAGCTCCACCCTCACGAGCACCAGCCCACACATGCAGAGGAGAAGCCGTACAGCCGCACCATCTGCAGCAAGAGCTTTAGCAACAGGTCAAACTGCCGGCGCCATGAGCACACCCACCCCCGCGACTGGCCCGCGGTGTCGGGGGGGTGTGGGCATGACCCCTGGC
>NW_010442238.1:0-309 GCF_000710305.1 Buceros rhinoceros silvestris | reverse complement strand
TTAGATTAGACTGGGAAATAATATATATATGAGAGAAGTGGCTCTGAGATAAATCTCTATATAAACATTACAAATATTAAATTCTCCTTCGTGTAGCTCTGATCTGGTAAGAACAGCTTTACATTTTCTAAATACCTAGTGCTGTAGTCCTAGTCACTACCTGTGTAGAAAAATGGTTGGTCACATTCTGACTGCAAGAAATTTCAAGTTCAGTGGAGAGACTACAGGGAAGGGATGTTTTTCAGTCCTAATCAGGCTCCATCTGACACTTCACTGAGGCTTTGCAGGCCTTCCATGTGAACAGATTCC
>NW_010442237.1:0-309 GCF_000710305.1 Buceros rhinoceros silvestris | reverse complement strand
GCCCAAGGCTATGCTTCATGGCAACACTGTGCAGGTAACTCTGGCTTTACAAGCTCTTTGGTTGGTGGGTCCAACCTTCCTGAGCTGGATGTGTTCTGGAGATACGCTCCTGATCCTGAAGCTCAGGAAGAAACTGCAGCCAAGGAGGGAAATGCTGCTGTTTGTGTCCCGTGCTGGCATAGCTGGTCACCTTGGCCTGGTCTTGAGCAGCAGTTGAGTCTCAAATAGGAGAACGTGAGCTCTTTGCTGAAGGGTTTGTCCCTTTGTGTGGTGCCTGGTAAAGTCCTTCTGGTGCCTGACTGGGGTGGG
>NW_010442236.1:0-309 GCF_000710305.1 Buceros rhinoceros silvestris | reverse complement strand
CGCGCAGGGGGGTTGCCGTGGCTCAGCTGAGGTACAGGAGCTCGGAATAGCAGGTCCTGCTCCTACACTGAGAAACTCCTTCTGGCTGAGGAACGGTCCCTTCCTTGCTGTGCCACTGTGTAGCACCCGTGTCTGTTCTGGCACGAACAGCATGAGTGGCCATGTCTAGCAGCCTGTAAACACCAGGGTAAAGGCAGTCCCAGTGCAGGAGGTGGCTGACTTGTTTGTAGAAGGTCTGGTTCGGAGATTAAGGTCATGGGAGCTGGAACCCACTGGTAATTTTTGTTGTTTTTTTTTTTTTGTGGTGTG
>NW_010442235.1:0-309 GCF_000710305.1 Buceros rhinoceros silvestris | reverse complement strand
TGCCATGGCTGGAGGGCTCAGTGCCCTCCTCAGTGCTGCTGGCAGAGCCAAGCCCATTAACCCCTTTCTGCGAGCAAAGCCCCGAGAGCCGCCTCCTCTCAGCCCGCCCCAGGAGCTCGTGGGGCACCATGCCTGCAGCTTGGCTCACCCTGGGACACTAAAATGAGGAAACCTCGCCTCCACATAGGCAGAGGGGAGAGGGGTGGCCGGTCCTGTGCTGCTGAGCAATGGTACGCCTGGCTGAGGCTGCCAAAAGGGTGCAGGGAGCAAAGAACTTTTCTGGAAGCAGGGTGACAGCCCACCAGCCCC
>NW_010442234.1:0-309 GCF_000710305.1 Buceros rhinoceros silvestris | reverse complement strand
CAGCTCTGTCCCCACACCCGGGCTGTAGGTCTGGCTGCCCTGTGCCCTTCCCCACAGAGGCAGGAGGAGGCTCGGAGCAGCTCAGTCCCCGTGGTGGGACCCGCTGTCTGCTCCCCTCCCTGCTTTTCCTGCAGCCCCCAGCTCCCCCATGTCCACCTCCTGCTCTGGGGGTTGATGGGGCTCCCCTTGGCAATCGCAGCCCGGTAACAGGGGCTGGACCTCCCCTGGGCCAGAGGAAAGGGCACATTTGCAGGATGGCTTCAAGAGCCCCCTCGGGGTGTTAATGACCCCCCTCCCCGTTAATTGCCG
>NW_010442233.1:0-309 GCF_000710305.1 Buceros rhinoceros silvestris | reverse complement strand
CTTCCTGGCGTGCTGCTGTGGTATATGTGAATCTAAAGTGGTGGTGGTGGGGTTTTAGTAAGAACAACTAATAGTGAAGGGTGTCACCATTCCTTGTGAGGAAAATGGTCTGACCTTTAACTGCACGTAACTTGTTCCTGCCTTGTGGCCCAGTCTGTAATGTTATGAATGGTGCTGCTCCAATCTAGGAAACATTAGGAGGCACAATCAGTAGGTGCTGGCGGTTATTTCCAGAGGTAGAGGGAAGGAAGAGCATGGCAGGACCTTAAAAAAAAAAAAAAGGCAAATAAAAAGCAGGTGTTGGGTAGT
>NW_010442232.1:0-309 GCF_000710305.1 Buceros rhinoceros silvestris | reverse complement strand
CCATATGTGCACATATATGTTCACTATACATCCATAGGGGCACATAGATCCACCTATACATCATACGAGCACACGTATGTTCATCTATACACACATACAAGCACATGTATCCCCCTATAGACCCACGCAGGCACATGTATGTTCACCTACACATCCACACGGGCACATACATGTGCCTGTACATATGCATGAGCACGTATGCGTTCACCTATACACCCACTCAGACACATGTATGTTCTCCTCTACATACGTACAAGCACACAGATCCACCTATACGTCATACACGCACATGTATGTTCACCTATACGT
>NW_010442231.1:0-309 GCF_000710305.1 Buceros rhinoceros silvestris | reverse complement strand
CAAGACCGACGCGCTCACCCCAGCCCTTGGCTTGCTTTCCGTTCCTGGGGGAGCAGAGACCTCCCAGGGGAGCATCGAGTATCTCCCAAAATAGCACCCAGGCACCTAGAAAGAATCAGACTAAAGACCGAAAGTGAGAAACAAGTTCTAAAAACAGTTTATTAAGAGCAGAGGTTCTTTTTATATTATGGTAAAATTGCATTATTCAAGAATAAGTTACTTGTACAGTACATACAGAAACTGCGTGTAGAAAAACCTACTCTACAAGAACTCTTCGGTGCGGGGGAGAAGTGGACTCGTCAGGTCAAT
>NW_010442230.1:0-309 GCF_000710305.1 Buceros rhinoceros silvestris | reverse complement strand
GGTTGGGCTGGAGGAGCTCTGAAGGTCCCTTTCAACCCAGACTAGTCTGTAGTTCAACCCCCTCCCCTCCTTTTCCCCATTCCTCAGCCCACCCACTCTGGCGCTGCACCCCAGCTTTGGGTGTTCTCTTTCCTTTTCCCAAGTCTCTTGTTAATTGCACATCAGAAAGTGGATTGTGCCCGTCAGTCACTAATGTCACTTCCCTTTCAAGTTTCACAACCTGCAAGCCCATTTTGCCACGTCACCTGTGAGTGAACAGATGCTATCAGAACTCACTGGGCTGATCGAGGAGTGCCCGTTGCCCAGCGA
>NW_010442229.1:0-309 GCF_000710305.1 Buceros rhinoceros silvestris | reverse complement strand
CACTGAACAGAGTGAGTTCTGTGCTAACTCAGACCAGGGTAGTGACAAAGCCCAAGACAGGATGAATCCACAATTACTGCTTAGTAGGCTGCTTATCATTTAATTTTGGCATCAGTAGGAAGAAAACAAACACTGAATTATCAGTGGTTCCATGCAATTTTCAGTTAAAGCCACTCAAGCCGCAAAAACATTGGTTTTCTCTCATATGTAGATGTAACATCACTCATTGAAACTTCTCAAGTGATGCTATACATGGTGTTCCTGAAAACTAAAAATTGTGCACCATGGTTTGGAAATACAACCTGTGTG
>NW_010442228.1:0-309 GCF_000710305.1 Buceros rhinoceros silvestris | reverse complement strand
AGACAGTCCTTCCCTGTGACGTCCTTCCAGCTGTCCAGGCAGGGGAACTTGGTGGCACAGCAGTGAAACGAAGTGGAAGGTGTGAGAACAGAAGGACTGGGAAGGTAGTTCCATGCTGTGGTTAACCCAGAGCGATGTGGTTCCTAAAAACCACGTAAGATGACCAATATTAGGTACACACTGGTGGTGTTGCTGCTACGGCCAACGCTACTGCACTACCCTGTTCTCTTCGGGTCTGTGCAGACACAGAACAAGTTGCTCCCCAGCCTCAGCCTTATTAATATTAAATAAGCATCTACATATTAATAA
>NW_010442227.1:0-309 GCF_000710305.1 Buceros rhinoceros silvestris | reverse complement strand
CAGCCTGGGCAGGGCCAGTGTGATGAGCTGGGGGGTTCCTGGGGTGCAGGTGGACAGCAGGGAGTCCCGAGATCAGCCTGAAATGGGGGGGGGGCAGTGCCTGCTGCCTCCCACCCTGACTCCCTGTCCCCCTCGGGTGTCCCCCGCCTGCCCCCAGCTTTGGCCTGGCCCCGGCAGCTCCTCTCCAGGTCCACGCACCCCTCGCTCCCAACCAGTCCGTGGAGATCTCCCTCCCGCTGAACACCGTCGGCTCCGTCATGAAGATGGACCCTCTGAACAACCTCCAGGTGAGGATCGCAGGGGGGTCTC
>NW_010442226.1:0-309 GCF_000710305.1 Buceros rhinoceros silvestris | reverse complement strand
GAGACCATACCTGGACTGCTGTGCGCAGTTCTGCGATTCCCAATGCAAAGGAAACATGGACATACTGGAGAGAGTCCAGAGCAGAGCAGGACTGCAGAGACAATTCAGACACTGGAGCACCTGACGTACAGAAAGAGGCTCAGAGAGCTGAGACTCTTTGCTGGAGTGTCAAATCCAGAAGTTCATCCCAGAGTAGAGAAGGCTCAGGAGGATCTTATCAATGTGTATAAATACCTCATGGAGGTCAATGAAGAAGATGGAGGCAAGCTCTTCTCAGGGTGCCCACTGACAGGACTTGAGGCACTGAGC
>NW_010442225.1:0-309 GCF_000710305.1 Buceros rhinoceros silvestris | reverse complement strand
GGTCTTAAATTAGGGGCTTAAAAAGTCCTGAAAGAGAAATCCTGACATTTTATCTTATTTGATTCCATCAAATCACAGTTACATCTCTTGAAGATGTTTTCCACAGATAATCATAAACTAGTGATTTCTTTCCAAATAAATTTTTTAAAGTATTTATTAAAACTCTGGAATTAAATGTTATGTTATTTTCTTATTGCATAGAATTTTTGCATACTGTCAGCTCTGTTCTGCTCAGCTTGACAGGCCAATGAAGCTCCTACATTGGAATATCTAAGAAAATTTTTTCAGTGTTAAGAATGATGGAGACTT
>NW_010442224.1:0-309 GCF_000710305.1 Buceros rhinoceros silvestris | reverse complement strand
GAGCAATGCCCAGCCGGTCTTTGAGCAACAGCCACCTTGACAAGACAACCTCCTGCTTCCTCCTCTACCACCAGTTGTACTGCTGAGCATGGTGCTAGGTGTTACGGGGTGTTCCTTTGGCCAGTCCCAATTGTGTCCCCTCCCAGCCTCCTGCCCACCCCCAGCCTGTTCCCTGGGAGTCAGAGTGGGAAACAGAGGTGGCCTTGGCAGAGCTCAGCGAGAGCCAGAACATTGGTGTGTTGTCAAGCGTGTTGTAGTGACCAGTCAAACTTCAGCACTCTACGGGCTGCTATAAAATTAACCCAGTCC
>NW_010442223.1:0-309 GCF_000710305.1 Buceros rhinoceros silvestris | reverse complement strand
GGGCTTTGCAACGAGTGTCTGGAAAGAGATGCAGTGGACAGAGACGATGCCGGTTCGTTTACTCTCTCTAAGAAGCGGCTGTACCTATGGCTGAAGCAGGGTACGGTGTGGTGAGGCTGGAGAGCCTTAAGACAGAGCTGACCTCCGGTGAGCGGCCTTGCAGCACCCCGACGTCCGTAAGGCAGAGCTGGGGCCGCAAGGCGGGCGGCTGGTCAGGAACGTCCCCCTCCTCCTGCCCGCTCCTGGGTGAAAGGTCTCTGCATGCAAGCGGCGGGAAGGGCTCTACTCGGCGGGGGACGGGGGCAGCAG
>NW_010442222.1:0-309 GCF_000710305.1 Buceros rhinoceros silvestris | reverse complement strand
CGGCCCCGCCGCCCTCGTAAGCCCAGCTCACATCCTCTGCCCCGGTTCTTCACTTTGTAGTAGCAGTAGAGAGACAGCATCACCAGGTCTGCCAGCACGTAGTAAACTGCTGTGTAAACCTGCGGGGAGAAGGCCGGGTTGGTCCTACCAGCTGATTCTGGCTTCCAGCTGATGGCTGAGAGGAGCCAGCACCCCTGGGAGGGGAGGGAGCATCCCCAGGGGAGAGGCGAGCATCCCTGGGCTGTTTGGGTCTCTGGTTCCTGGTGCTGGATGAAGCAGCACCCATCCCATCCCATCCCATCCCATCCC
>NW_010442221.1:0-309 GCF_000710305.1 Buceros rhinoceros silvestris | reverse complement strand
GGAGGCAGGCTCTGAGGCAGGCACCCTGGGCAAACGGAGCTAGGCACACGAGGCAGCAGCCAATGAGGAGACACTGCCTGCACCGCAAAGCGCCCAGGATGCCAGGGCACTGGCCGGGCCCTCACTTACAGGGCAGCCCTGGCTCAAAGGTCCACAGAGGCTCCTTCTCTCTGCTTCAGGGGCACTCTGACCCACACCGTGCTAATGGGGTGGTCACCCCACGTACACAGGCTGCCAGCTGAGCACAAAGGCTCACAGACCTAGAGCCTGCTTACAGGCGGGTCAACACCCCGGGAGCCCCAGAGCTCG
>NW_010442220.1:0-309 GCF_000710305.1 Buceros rhinoceros silvestris | reverse complement strand
ACGGGCACTCTCGGCAGGGCACGGCGGAAGGCTCTGGCTGAGGACCGGAGCCAGGGACCCTCGCTTGGACAAAGAGGGAAACCCTCAGAGGAACACAGCTCGGATTTCAAACGTCTTCCCTTCTCCTAACACCCCTGTCTAGAGGACTGGAAAGCCCAGCTTCTCCAGCGCCCCGCCGGTCCTCCATCCCAGTTTCAGAGGAGACCCCTGCCCTGGGTCGAAACTCCTCGTCTGGAGTTACGGTTCTTTTCAAAAACAAAACCCAGCCCCACAGCGTGGGGTTTAAATGCTCCAGTTAACTGCCAGTAA
>NW_010442219.1:0-309 GCF_000710305.1 Buceros rhinoceros silvestris | reverse complement strand
TGCAGGTTATGGCTGCCTCTGACAGCGGGGTCCTGCTGGCCCTCGCTTTTGTGCCTAGGTGCCTTGTGGATGGGCAGCTGGATGATGCCACCTCAACTTTTATATCCCCAAGACCCAGGCAGGATGTGCTTCAGTTTGCGGTAGATGCCTTCAAGTTTGCAGGAGACTCCAGCAATCTGGTAAATCTGAAAGCAAATCAAGTCCCTTGTCTAGATGGGGCTGTCACCTCACTCTGTGTAAAAGGTTTGTGGGGCTTTGTCTGGAATTACATTCCCAAAGCAACTGCCTTGTAGAAACGTGTGAATGAGG
>NW_010442218.1:0-309 GCF_000710305.1 Buceros rhinoceros silvestris | reverse complement strand
GGGCCTCTGAACCGTGGGGTGGAGGCAGCCTTAGTGCAGCCCTTGTGCTTCCACAGGCTCTGAGCTCCCCGAGGAGCTGCTTTTGGGGACACAGAGCTCCTGGGCACAGGACGGGGTGTCCTCCAGGACTGCCCCAGCTCGGCGCTGGCTCCAGGGATGAGGATCTGGCTCTGCCCACCCCGGCACCAGTCCCAGGGCGTCAGGTTCCCTGTGGCCAGGCTTGGGCACGGCGAGAAGCTGCCTTTGCCAGCCCTGGAGAGCTGTGGCTTGGCCGGGGGTGGCTTTGGGGTTGTCCCCTTCGCCAGGCCG
>NW_010442217.1:0-309 GCF_000710305.1 Buceros rhinoceros silvestris | reverse complement strand
CCCCCGGAGCCTGCTCCGCACCTCCCTGCCATATGTCACACGTTTAAGGAAAATATTGTACGTTTCCAGACAGGCTGTGAAATTAATATCGCTTGGGCAGAGTGAAGGATCACTTCATCCTAGTGGTGGCAACCAATTATTCATCCGCCTGTTGAATATTAATAAGGGTGGCAGAAATGTGCTACACAATGAGCAGCCGGAGATGGATAATTTGTCATCCAGCCTTTTCATCTGCTGCTGCTGGGAGGGGTGACACTCTGCTCACCGCTGCCACAAAGGCAGCCCGCTGTGGGCTGCCGCCGAAGGGGC
>NW_010442216.1:0-309 GCF_000710305.1 Buceros rhinoceros silvestris | reverse complement strand
AGAGAGGAGGATTGATGGGGACTGGAGGTGTCATCCCCAGCTGAACCCCTGGTTACCAGGGAGCTGGGGACAGAGAAAGTAGATTTTTTATTAGACACTGGGGCTGCGTATTCGGTACATGGCACTTGGAAAGGAGTTGTCGGTGAAGATAAAACCAAAGTTGTTGGTGCAACTGGGAAAATGCAAACTAAGTTCTTTGTAGAATCCCTCAAGTTACGTGTGGGGAAACAGTGGGTCACACCCCAATGTCACCAGCTACCAGAATGTCCGGTAAATTCACTGGGGCAGGATGTGCTTAGCAAGCCTGAT
>NW_010442215.1:0-308 GCF_000710305.1 Buceros rhinoceros silvestris | reverse complement strand
GAGGAGGGACCGACAGGAAAGTTGAGGAGTGGGGGATGCCCTGTGTGATATCAGGGAGCTCAGAGACCTGGGCTTCTTCCATTGGACAGGCAACAGGTCAGGTGAGAGCTTGTGTGTGGCTCAAAGGAGAGAACAGGAAAGAGGGCTCTGTGGTGGGAATTAGTTGTGGTTTGACCTTGGCCGGCAACTAGACACCCTGAATCAAATGCTGAATCAATGACCAGAGGCAACCTGAGGGTCACAGAACCTGGCTCTGATGGATGGCGGACTCAGTCTCCCCGAGATCCACTAGCCAAGTGAGGCAGCAG
>NW_010442214.1:0-309 GCF_000710305.1 Buceros rhinoceros silvestris | reverse complement strand
TTGTTTGTTTGTTTGTTTTCTGCAGAAAAAAGATAATCTGTTTTTCTGGATTCACTTTTTTCCCCAAAAACTTCTCAACTATTTCATACAATTCCAATATTATAGCATCAGATATACAATTTTTAAACTGTTTTCATACCTGTCTCTTATAGTTGTTAAATAACCAGTGCTCCTTTCACAGGTTTTCTTTGCTACTGAAAATGTAACAGAGGTATGTCCAACCAGGTAGCAGTAAAACCCATGTCTTTCCCAGCCCTGTCAAGAACATGTGAGATATACCTGAAGTAAAAAGTTCATATGTTACAGTGC
>NW_010442213.1:0-308 GCF_000710305.1 Buceros rhinoceros silvestris | reverse complement strand
AAGTAGATGGAGTCAGGGTAAAGCTGAAGGTCTGTACACCAAGGGTTCCAAAGCACTGAACTGTCGTCTTCTAAGGCAAATAAGAGCAGGTCTGGGTGTATAAAAGGAAAACCATTTTCATTTCCCCACTGATTTTTATAGGATTTAAAATAAGATTGGCATCTGCGATGGATTCTTTTATTCAGGAACCTTCACCCCACCAGGGCTCAGCCATTGATGCAAGAGCTTTGATGTGAAACTTTGAGGTTTCACCTCTAACTCTCTGATCTTCTAAGTAACTAGAGTTAAATCTCTGTTTCTGGATGGAT
>NW_010442212.1:0-309 GCF_000710305.1 Buceros rhinoceros silvestris | reverse complement strand
GAGGGGCTACCTTG
Source organism: Buceros rhinoceros silvestris (assembly GCF_000710305.1). Taxonomy (NCBI): domain Eukaryota; kingdom Metazoa; phylum Chordata; class Aves; order Bucerotiformes; family Bucerotidae; genus Buceros; species Buceros rhinoceros. Next base: position 295 of record NW_010442212.1, on the reverse strand, counting down.
GGGCACCTCCTCCCCAAAATCAATGAGGGTCACCTCGGTGCCTGCCGGTCCCTCGCTCAGTGGCCGGCTGGGTTGCCGCTCGCCCACCTTGGTGCCTGGTACCCGTGCCGACGGCTTGACCGGTCGCAGACCCTTTCCTGCACCTGGCTTCTTCAGGCAGAGCTTCCGGAGACCCCCTGGCAGACCCTCCTCCTCCTCACTGACCGGGTCGTAGCAGGGCTCTAGGAGGGCACAGAGAGGTATGGTGAGGGTGCTGGACCCATCCCTGTGGTGCAAGGGGGTAGACCTGCATCCC
>NW_010442211.1:0-309 GCF_000710305.1 Buceros rhinoceros silvestris | reverse complement strand
GCAAACGTCTCCTAAAAAGGAGATCTTTGCTAATCTACCACACTTACTTATATTATTTCTTCCTATTTCTCGTGTATCACTGCAGGAAACAAAGCTTCAAAAGGTTTGCTACAGATGTTTCTTAAGCAAATCACTGATTCAGCTAGTTTAATTCACAAACAAAGTGAGAATAAACCACCAGAAGATGTAATTCTGCAGTAGAGGCTTGAAAGTTTATTCTGTCATATTAGATGCCTAGCCTGCCCTTGAAAACTCATTTGGAACCCAGCCAAGAAAAACAACAACAACAACAACAAACCAAAAAAAAAA
>NW_010442210.1:0-309 GCF_000710305.1 Buceros rhinoceros silvestris | reverse complement strand
GAGCAGTCTGCAGTATATATTTGCCTAGGATACCTTCTAGAGAAGAAGGCCAAAACCTGGTATTTTTGGTATTTTACTTTTAGATCCTGAAACTTTAATTGTACAATCACATAAATAACATGTGGTAAATATATCATTAAGTAAAACAGTGAAGGGAGATGTTGAGTCAAATTCATTTCACTACAAATAAACTGCTTTTATGTGCAGATGAAAAATGAGAGAGAGAAGAATGTATCTGCACAAAGAACAGAAGTATCTCATAGTGCATCAGTAGTGATGTTCATTCAACTTTTTTCTATCCTTTCCTGC
>NW_010442209.1:0-309 GCF_000710305.1 Buceros rhinoceros silvestris | reverse complement strand
AGCAAAGTTCACCTTGAGGACACGATCTCACCATCTTTGCTGGCACGGCAGTTGTGATCCGTCTTTCTTGATAGCGGTTGTGCAGTTAACTGCAGCAGCCCATTGCTACCCCCAAGAACAGGGACACTGTATCACCTCCACGTTACCCCCCTCCCTGCTGGGAGGTACAGGACATTTCACTCAGCTGTGGTACGCCTTATCCATGGTAACCACATTCCGTTCTGGGGATCAGCAAACTGCGTTCCCCTCCAAGGTGCTGCGCTTGTGTGTCGAGATGTCAGCTAAAATCCGAGGAACAGTGTTCCCCTC
>NW_010442208.1:0-308 GCF_000710305.1 Buceros rhinoceros silvestris | reverse complement strand
CTCTGCTCAAAGCAGGGTCAGCTACTGCAGGCAGCCCAGGACCATGTGCAGCCGCATTTTGAATATTTCCATGGATGAAGGCTCTTGTGCTAGTGTTTGACCATCCTCACAGTAAAACTGTTTTACTGTGTTTAAATTGAACTTCCTGTTTTTTAAATTTGTGCTCATTGTTTCCTGTTCTGTCACCAGACTCTATTGTGAAAAGCCTGGCCCTATCTTCTTTAGTCCCTCCACTAGACATTTATACACGTTGATGAGGTCCTGCTGAGCATTCTCCTCTCCAGGCTGAACAGTCCTAGGTCTCTCAG
>NW_010442207.1:0-309 GCF_000710305.1 Buceros rhinoceros silvestris | reverse complement strand
CGCTTGGATGCTTGTTGGCAGGAGAAATGGTGCCCGTGAACTCCAGTGCGCGGCTGCAGTGCTGGGAGGCACAGCTGGGTCCTCCCCTCCCGTAGAAACAGCCCGGCACAGAGGGCCGGGGCTTGCACGGACCTGCTCAGCGTTGGGACTGGCTCCTTGCAGCTCCCGGGGCTCCTCTGTGGGGTGGCGCTGGGTCTGTCTGGGGAGGTCAGAGCTCTTCTCCCAGGACAAGTCTTGGCAGGGTGCAGGCTTTTACCTTAATGATGGCAGGGTGGGTGCCCGGACCGTGGCTGGGCCGGGGCACCTCTC
>NW_010442206.1:0-309 GCF_000710305.1 Buceros rhinoceros silvestris | reverse complement strand
GAGCCTGCAGCTCTGGAGGGCAGCAGCGGGAAGGGCCCAGAGGAGCAGCACTGCAGTCAGTGCTGGCTCAGAGAGCCCAGGAAAAGCACATTTCCAGCTCCTGTGAGTTCACAGCAGCAGCACAAAGTTGTTTGCAGAGGAGAACCAAGAAATCAGCCAGGCTGGGGCTGCAGCACGGGCTGTGCGTGCTGCCAGGCACTGAGTCGGAAGAACAAGCGAGGCAGGAGGAAGGACCGGTTAGCTGCCATGTAACACCACCACGACTGGGGCGTGGGGGCTCCAGGAAGGGCGCCAGCTGCAGAACCATGG
>NW_010442205.1:0-308 GCF_000710305.1 Buceros rhinoceros silvestris | reverse complement strand
TAGCATCACTGTTTCGTCTCCCCAACAGTACTTCCTCTAGGTCCAAGCAGCTGGAAACCCATACTGAAGGTTCCATTGGGTCAAATCCATCCTCTGAGATGGGCTTTAACCCTCTCCTAAGAATAAACAGAGGGAATTGTCACAATTGCTTTTGGATACTAAGCATGCCAGTGTGACAACAGCCCAGTCATTGCACATTTAGAAGTTTCCACACAAGCTTCCACTCCAGGATTCTGATGACTTTCTGATGTGCTTTTATAAGCAGGCTCCTAAAGCAGCATCTTCATCCCCACTGCACACTACGAGGT
>NW_010442204.1:0-309 GCF_000710305.1 Buceros rhinoceros silvestris | reverse complement strand
CCTGGCACCGGTGCCATCCTCGTCTCCGGGGCACCGTTAGTGGCATCGGCTGGGATCACCCTGTCGCAGCCCGATGCCCTCCCACGCCCCGGGTGGCTCCATTCTCTGCCCTCCTCGGGGTCTCAGGGCTCCCTGACCCTCCACTCTCTCTCCACCCTGTGCACAGAGGAGTCTTGGGTGTGTGTGGGGGACCCCTCCTCCCTGCCTCCAGCACCCCAACTCCTGCTGCCCTCCCTTGTGTGCACACTGTGGGGTTTGGGGGGTTGGTAATGGGGGGCTGTGCTTGGAGGGGGCTATGGTTTTGTCTGG
>NW_010442203.1:0-309 GCF_000710305.1 Buceros rhinoceros silvestris | reverse complement strand
TGGGGGGGTGGATTGGGGGCTCACTGGGCCTCCCAGAGCCTGTCCTGCCCCACACATCAGCCGTTCGCTCCTGGCTTGTGCTCCCACAGAGCCCCAATGGTGTTTTAAGGGAGATGTAACTACCAGCTTCTCCATCAATCCTGTTAGCTGCAGCCAAGCCTCAAAGTGAATGGGCAAAAAATCGGGTTGGGATCAGGACTGAGGGAAGACGTGGGCAGGGGGGACCCTGCCCAGCCCCCTCTCACACCAAGCCCCCTGGATCTGCTGGGTTTGCTGCTCCAGCCGCCTCCACTCTGCTTGCTGGGGGCT
>NW_010442202.1:0-308 GCF_000710305.1 Buceros rhinoceros silvestris | reverse complement strand
AAAAAAAAAAAAGAATAGTTCAGATTTTGTTGTCTTTTGTTTAAACGGGCAAGTAATTTAAACAAAAAATTGGCTTTCATTGTGGGTTCACACCAAGAATACAGTGCTGAAGTCTTTGTGGTGGAGTGAGTCTTGAATGTCTGGCCACCAGCACAGATCTAGAAGAGCAAGAAGGAGTTGGTTTATAGGTGCAGTTGTTGCAGACTCCTGGACAGCAGAGGAGAGGGACTGTTGGTTATTTCGTTCTGCAGTGAATGTTTGGCTAATCATGAGCTATTTCCTTTCAAATATTGAGATGTGAAGAAAAC
>NW_010442201.1:0-308 GCF_000710305.1 Buceros rhinoceros silvestris | reverse complement strand
TTCTGTGATTCTGTGAACTTTAACACGAGCAAGAGCTAGATTCTGCAGCTGGGATGGGGTAATCCTGGTTATACAAACAAATTGGGGGATGTGAGGCTGGAGAGCAACCATGTGGAAAGAGATCTGGGTTTTGATGTCAAGTTGACTGAGAGTCACCAGTGGGACCTGAGGTGCATCAAGCACAGCACAGCCAGCGGAGAGCGGTGACTGTCCCACTCCACACAGCACTGGTCCTGCCCCACCTCCAGTACTGTGTGCAGTTTTGGTGCCTCAATATAGGGACAGTGGAGTGTGTCCAGAGGAGGGAG
>NW_010442200.1:0-308 GCF_000710305.1 Buceros rhinoceros silvestris | reverse complement strand
GGCTCTGATGAAAGCTCCAGCCTTAGGATCGCCAGACTTGAGCAAACCTTTTGAACTGTACTGAAGTGGAGTACTTCTCCAAACAACTGGATATGACCAGCCAGGGACGGCCAGGGTGTTTACCAGAGATGGCTGCAACAGTCCTCCTGATTGACAAAGCTGGAACGATGGGGCAGAGGATCACTGTTTGTTCCCCACATGGTGGCAGCAGTGTTAGAACAAAAGGGGAGATATTGATTATCCCGGAGCTGAATGCTCAAATATCAAGTGGTGTTATTGCAAAGAGATGATGTAGAATTAAAAACTAA
>NW_010442199.1:0-308 GCF_000710305.1 Buceros rhinoceros silvestris | reverse complement strand
AGAACAGGAGCCCTAATACGCAGACCTGACCACTTCATAGGGAAGTCTGCTGCCTCCCATTGGGCCTGCATTAAGGATATGGCAAGAAAGCTTCCTACTGTGGTACGGCCCTCAGGTTATTACCTGTTACTGACTTTTCAGGAAGGTAGCGATGAACTAGCCACAAGAAGTCCAAGGGCAATCGAGAGACATTAGGGCCTTGGGACAACTGGTCAAGAGCTCAGGAGCACAAGTGTTCTCCTCTATCCTTCTAGTCGCAGGGATTAATGTAGGAGATACAGGAAGACCCACCAGGTCAATACCTGGCT
>NW_010442198.1:0-309 GCF_000710305.1 Buceros rhinoceros silvestris | reverse complement strand
GCTGTTGAGGTGGCCAAGGAGGGGCTGGAGAGGAAGTGTCCCCTCGCCAGAGCCCACGAGCTCCAGGGGGAAGGTCCCAAGTCCCCTCAGAGCATCCTTGGAGCACGAGGCCAGCTCTGGGCCGATTGTTTCCCTTTGAGAAAGAGCAGGGTTTTGCGCTGGGGCAGGATCCGTCCTCCGTGCCTGGTGCAAGCAGCCTTCTTGCCAGGGCTGGCCTTGGCTGCGGGATCGGGGCAAGGCAGCGCTTTCCAAAGCAAATATTTGCACGGCGCGCTAACGCATGGGAAAGAGCAGGAGCGTTTGCTTCGC
>NW_010442197.1:0-308 GCF_000710305.1 Buceros rhinoceros silvestris | reverse complement strand
CCGCAGGCCGTTGTCCTGGCCCCCAGCCGGTCCTCGCTGGACCATGGTGGCCGCGGCCGGCAGCGATGAGCTGGGGCGGTTGCGTTTTGTGGGCGATGTTTTGCACTTTGCACCCCGATCTGGCACGGGAACAGCGAAGAAATTGGGGGGGTGCGGTTTTTTAGTGGTGTTTTACGATGTGCTTTGCCTCCTGATGCGGTGCAGGAACAGCGATGAACTTGGGGGGCTGCGCTTTGATTTGCAGCACACTTTGTACCCCAAGGGGCAGCGATGAACTTGGGGGGTGCGGGTCGCAGGGTGTGGATGGT
>NW_010442196.1:0-308 GCF_000710305.1 Buceros rhinoceros silvestris | reverse complement strand
CTGTTCCTGTAGTTGCAGATCTGCAGGCACTGAAGAAAAACTTTGTTCTGTTGTCAGAAGTCTCTAGTTTCTAGGACTGTCTGGAGGTTTTGACAAGTGGATGCTGCAGCTCTATTTATGTTCTCTGACTATTCTTTATATGACTAGATGCTTTATCTATGACTTGATAATTCATCTTCAAGAAGGTGAATCCCACAGTGTAAGAAATGGGGTAATGTTGTTGTGCATCCTTCCTCGGCCCAAGCTGAATTTGATTGTGGAGAAGGCAGTGGCCAATCTGTTTTGCTATTAAATAGTCTCCTTGCCTG
>NW_010442195.1:0-308 GCF_000710305.1 Buceros rhinoceros silvestris | reverse complement strand
GATCTCTCCACCACCTTTCTGCCCCGCGCCACCGCTCCACGTGCTGTCGTGGCTGGCTCTGACATCACTTTATTCCATGGCCCAGCTGCTGCATCAGCACGAGTTCTGCCATCGTTTCACTGGCCCTGCCCTGCACGTGGACCGACGCTGCTGCTGCTGTTTCCTGACGCTTCCGTCCTGGCCGCCCTGCCACACCATGTACACTCATCTCTCTTACCTCTTTCCTTAAGCCTTTCTTCTGGAATGGAAGGGGGGCTTATTAGAGAGAGAGTCTACACTGTGATTGGCCAGCCTTGGCCAACCTGTGA
>NW_010442194.1:0-308 GCF_000710305.1 Buceros rhinoceros silvestris | reverse complement strand
CTTTTGGAAGGGTCAAGAGGAAAACACATCAGGGAACGTTACCTCAATCCAAGACGTTAAATTAAAGATACTGATTTTTCATACAGACTAGCTTTACCAGGAGTAAGGCTGAGCTTTATTCCTGTGTCTCCTAGGGCATGGGATAATTATTTACTGGGTGAGACTGGAGCAGGCCAAAGAAGCTGCATGTTGTGTTCAGACCTTAGTCCAAAACCAGTTTGTAGATCAAGGGTCAGCTAGAGAGACACTCCTGCTGTGCAAGACACCTGCAGCAATCTGGATCCCTGGGACCAGCATTTGGCTGCTGA
>NW_010442193.1:0-308 GCF_000710305.1 Buceros rhinoceros silvestris | reverse complement strand
GAGCGTGGCTGGACCCGCGTGGGATTGGCCAATCAGCGACGGCCCCGCCATAGGAGGAGGCGGAGGAGAATTATATTAGTGATCGATATTTGTGTTATCGATTAATGAGCCTAATGAAGGTAACGCTGGGATTAGCAATAAAATAGTCCGGTGAATATTAATTAATTAATAGAGCGATGTAGGCTAATAATTAAATAGAAAATAGTGAATAAATAGTAAATAATAAAATAAAACCCAATAAATATAAAAGAAAGAATGCCATAAAAAATGAAATTAATTGGTCAATGTTAAAATGAAATAAATAAAAA
>NW_010442192.1:0-308 GCF_000710305.1 Buceros rhinoceros silvestris | reverse complement strand
TGTGTCCTACAGGGGTTATTGTACAGGGGGTGTTCTATAGGGGGGTGCTCTATAGGGCTTATTTTGCAGGGGGTGTTCTACAGGGGGTGTTCTATAGGGGGGTGTTCTATAGGGGTTGTTCTGCAGGGGGTGTTCTACAGGTGCTCTCTTGCCGTAGAGCTCCTCGCTCGCTCTCAGTGCTCCATAGGTGCCACCTCTCTATAGGTGCTGCCAGGAGAAGTCTGCGCTGTAGGTGTTCTATCTGCAGGTGCTCTCTATAGGAGCTGTCTGTAGGTGTTGTCTATAGGTGTTCTATCTGCGGGTGCTCT
>NW_010442191.1:0-308 GCF_000710305.1 Buceros rhinoceros silvestris | reverse complement strand
CGGTCAAGGAGATCGGGGCAGGCTGAGCCTGCAGTTAATCATCCTTGCCCAAAATACGACCCAGGACCTCTCACTACCTGCAGCTTCCTAAAGCCTCCTGCCCGGCGATGCAGAGGGAGCCCCCCCGTGCCGCCCTGCAGGGGTCCGTCACCAGCAGCTGGCAGGAAAGCGAAGAGCCGGGTCAGACAGCTCAGAGAGTGTATTCAGAAAGAGGGGAAGAAGAAAAACACAGGAGAAATAAAAGCACGGTCAAAAGGCAACTCGTTATCGTGGAGAGAGCACTGGGAGTGAGGGATGAGCATCGGGCT
>NW_010442190.1:0-308 GCF_000710305.1 Buceros rhinoceros silvestris | reverse complement strand
ATTCCAAATCAGACTTTATTTCTTTGTAAATTATTTTAAAAAGCAGTTTTTTGTTTATAGTAACAATAGCTTTTCTCGAAGCTTACACAAACCACGTGTGCACTTAGATTGTCTCTCATTGGCAGTGTGATGCTATTTCTATCCAAGTGATCAGTAGGATTGGTCTTTTAACTCATTCATCATTAATCAATATGATTCATTAGAATAATGCAACAGTTTTAAAGCAGTGATTTATACAATGCATTGTGTTAATCCATGCTAACTTTGTCATAATTCATTATGAAATTCTGATTTAGTGTGGATGTTAT
>NW_010442189.1:0-308 GCF_000710305.1 Buceros rhinoceros silvestris | reverse complement strand
GTTCCTGGACTGTGTGGAAGAGAACTTCCTGGCACAGCTGGTGAGGGAGCCGACCGGGGAAGGCTCCCTGCTAGACCTGTTAACAAACAGAGGAGGACTTGCGGGTGATGTGAAGGTTGGAGGCCACCTTGGGCAGTGGTCATGAGCTGGTAGATTTTTCAGTTCTTGAAGAAGTAAAGAGCAGGTCAGTAGAACTGCCACTTGAAACTTCTGGAGGACAGACTTCAGGCCTGTTCAGGAGACTGGTTGGCAGAGCCCCTTGGGAGGCTGAGGGGAGACCTCATCACCCTCTCAATCTCCCCGAAAGG
>NW_010442188.1:0-308 GCF_000710305.1 Buceros rhinoceros silvestris | reverse complement strand
CACAGAACGTAGAAATTTCCGGTAATCACAAATGGACAGGAAAATAGACATCAGAGGCAACACATAAGACAGTAAGAAACAGCCTCATTGAGGCTGAGGCACAGGGCAACAGGTACCTCGATCTGGTGCAGGTTCTGGCTTTTTTGGCACAGTTATAGGTGTGGGCTCTTCCAGAACTTTCTTGGGCACCTTGGGCACTTCAAAGATATTAGTATATTTTAGTTTTGTGGGCACTACAAGAGTATATGAAACAGTAAGACAATCCACAATACATGCACACGATATTGTCTGAGAAAGCGCTGTGGTTA
>NW_010442187.1:0-308 GCF_000710305.1 Buceros rhinoceros silvestris | reverse complement strand
CCGGGGAGCGATGCCCAGGCAGCTGGCACAGCCTGCCCCGCATGTTATGACTACCTGGCCACAAGGCCAAGCGGGATCCCCCGGTATCAGGAGTGTCTCAAGGCTGCGGCAACGGCACAGGAGGCCCCGCAGCACACCCTGATCTGCGATTAGCCCAGCCAGGGCGGCTGCCCAGCAAAGCCGGGCAGGCGCCTGACCTCGCACCGGGAGCAAGCTGTGCTCAGTCCCGCAGCGGTAGGGGCAGCTCACAGGGAGCTGGACTGCAGCCTCGCTCGGTGCCCCCCATCCTGAGGCTCTGCTCTGGGGCT
>NW_010442186.1:0-308 GCF_000710305.1 Buceros rhinoceros silvestris | reverse complement strand
CATATATATATGTATATACATATATATATGTCAATGCCAATGCCACTCAGCCAAGATATCTCAAACAGGTTCCAGTTTCCTCTTAGGCATCTAATGTTGACAGTGCATGATAGAAGCATGTTTTGAAATATAATTAAGCAGGTTCGTTCTATGCTTTGTCAGGATAGAAAAGTGTTGCAGAGCATGATCACAGCACAGCGGGTGCAAATGCAATAGCAAAATGAAGAAGTCTATACATGTATTAATGCTAGGACACAAGAAAGTTCTCAGTGGCACCAATTTTTTATTATTATTATTATTATTATTAC
>NW_010442185.1:0-308 GCF_000710305.1 Buceros rhinoceros silvestris | reverse complement strand
GTGGAAAGCGCCCAAGTCCCCAGTCTCCCGGGGCAGAGAGGTTTTTTTTCGGTCCTCTCCTGCGGGAGGTGGCACTGGGGAACAGGTATGAGGCGACAAGTGATTTTCGATCGAACGTTTTTCAACCGAAATACGGTATTCTTAAGACACTAAAACGATCTAATATCGCCTTTCTTCTCGAAATTAACAGAACTCTTCCCTATTTGAAGGTTAAAGCGAGCCATAACGTCCAGCGGGACGCGGAGCTGGGGCACATTAACCCTTTCGCCGTGCCGGGAGAGCGGTGCGGGAATCCCCTTCGGCCGGGC
>NW_010442184.1:0-308 GCF_000710305.1 Buceros rhinoceros silvestris | reverse complement strand
TACTCCATAATTACTCAGCTGTGATCTTTCTTCCTAAGTCTCATGGACTGAAGTAGCATATGGGGGGGCTAACCTTCCTAGTGATTCATTCTTGAATGGTTTTTTTTTCCTTTCTCCCTAATTTCATGGGATGCCAAGTATCTGTTCCCATTAGCCCAATAAGGGGTTAGGGTTTTTTCAGCTTGTTAGCATTTTCTGTGTCACCTTTGTGTCTTCATGGTCCAGGATAAATTCAGGTGTGTAGAAGAGGTGTTGATTTATCCAATAATGTAAAATAAATAACCTGGTTTGTTTAACCTCAAAAAGGG
>NW_010442183.1:0-308 GCF_000710305.1 Buceros rhinoceros silvestris | reverse complement strand
CTCTTTGGGTTGTGAGATGTTAAAAATAAAACCCATCCCGTGAGCTTTTCCATCACCACAGGCTCATCCCCCATATGGCCAAACCAGATGTGTTGGACTTCAGCACCTTCCGACACCTGACAAAACTGTCAGCGGCTGCAAGAGGAACCGTCAGGGCCCCCCACATCACCAACGCTCCCCACGGTGCATGAGGGATGTCAGCGCTGCTTCTCGAAACAGCAAAGGATTCTCCGAGAACTCAGCTACGCTTTCCAGCTCCTCCTTGTACCCAGCAGATGTTTTATCCACTTCATTGGAAACCAAACAAG
>NW_010442182.1:0-308 GCF_000710305.1 Buceros rhinoceros silvestris | reverse complement strand
GTCAGTGGGGACCTGGCAGTGCTGGGGTTACGCTGGGACTGGAGGAGCTGAAAGGGCTTTCCCAAGCAAAGTGATTCTGTGATTTTATGATCTGAGGAACATCCTGGGAAACATGGTGGAACCTGTCCTTAGAGGGGCTGGCGGGTGCTGGGAAAAGCCACGGATGGTTTGTGGGAGCATGTGAGAAGGGTGAGCAGCTGATGGCGGCCTGATGGTCTCTGTTTCTCCAACGTGATAAAAATGTGGCTATCACAGTGTTGTAGAATACCTCGAGTTAGAAGGGACCCATAGGGATGATCAAGTCCAAC
>NW_010442181.1:0-308 GCF_000710305.1 Buceros rhinoceros silvestris | reverse complement strand
CTTCTTATTGGAGCTGAGACATGTCAATCAAACACCCTGTGGATGAGCCTATAAAAAGCTTCCCCTGCACGTGTCCTTTTTAATTTCTACAGGACAGAGAGATCACACGTCAGAGAGAGATTGCAATTACCTCAACGGGGCAGTAGAAGAATCTTTCTCATTTGAAGCAAGTCTTTTGTTTTGCTGATTGCTGGTGGGGGTGGTGTCGCGGAGGTACCCACGAAACAAACAGCAGCAGGTCTCTGAAAAATGTGGATTTAGTGCAATAAAATTTTGCCTGGCACTCCAACTGACCAAAATTAATTACA
>NW_010442180.1:0-308 GCF_000710305.1 Buceros rhinoceros silvestris | reverse complement strand
CCAGAAAACTGATAGGAGACAAGTTTATAGCTTTCTTGGAAAACAGAGTTACAAACTGCATTCCCACCACAAACCCTGAAAAAGAGGTTAACAACTTCACTGCAGCTCTCAAGGCAAGCACATTTCACAGACATTTCTTTCCCAATGGAGGAAGGGAAAAGAGGAGAGAGAAATCACTGCTGGAGAAGTTCAGAGATGTCTGGTAAAAAATGACGGAGAGGAAAAGAGGGATACACTGACCTAGCTCCTGTTTACACCAGGGTCCCTATGTACTTCTAACACACAGGAATGGGATCAAGTGTCTATAG
>NW_010442179.1:0-308 GCF_000710305.1 Buceros rhinoceros silvestris | reverse complement strand
TTTTTTTTTAATATTTTTGAAAATTAAGAGCAGGAACACATGGATTGTCAATGTTTTTTATTCAATCATAGGAAAGTAAAAGACAAGTGAAGTTTCTGGATTTCCTGTGCTATTTACTAGAACAAGATTCAATGGAGAGAAGTTGCTACATTAGCTTGACCAGAACCTAGCTTAAATACAGTAAGGATGAACCACTGGAAATTTAACAGCAGCACTGCTTAGGGTAGCCACTGAGCTTCACTGCATCATCACCTAGCATGTAAGAACTAGAAGGGAAGATGAAAAAAATCTTGAATCTTGAAACATCC
>NW_010442178.1:0-308 GCF_000710305.1 Buceros rhinoceros silvestris | reverse complement strand
CGAGCCGCGCCAGGACCTACCAGCCAGCAGCTCAGTGACCGAGCCGGGGAACTGAACAACTCCCGGGAACGCGGCTGCTGCTGGTGTCCGCAGCCCGAACATGCCAATGGGGATCCTCCAGACGAGGAGAAGGGCCAGGGACGCAGGAGAAATGAGGACGGGGTGCCTCATTCGCAAAGAAGCAGCGACGGAGCCGTCTGCACGTACGAGGGCACGAGTGAGCAAACACGACGGAAATGGGGGTCGGGGAAGAGGGGGAAACCCACACTGCGAGATGGGCGAAACGCCGTGCAGCGACGGGGGCGCGG
>NW_010442177.1:0-308 GCF_000710305.1 Buceros rhinoceros silvestris | reverse complement strand
GTCCTGGCCGCAGCCAGCGGCTCTGCTGAGCCAAGCGGCGCAGCAGCAGCGCTGTGGGCAGCAGACGCTGTCCTCAGAGGTGGGCTCGGACAAAGGCCAGGGAATCTCTTGGAACACCCGCTTCCCTCCCTGCTTCTGACCTGTTGGCAGCGGGCGGCGTCCCTGTGGTGACTGCAGGGTGGCTTCATGGATGGCCACGAGGAGGTTGCCTGCTCCCTTCAGCAGACTGCCCGACACCCATCGCCTTTCCTCCTCCAGCCTCCACGTGTGCTCTCCAGCTGCCCAGTCCAGTCCAGTCCCCGACACCT
>NW_010442176.1:0-308 GCF_000710305.1 Buceros rhinoceros silvestris | reverse complement strand
TGCCCAGGCTGGAAGACAGCGGAATTGCCTGATGAGAATCGTGGTCAAATGAAAAAAGTACCAAGCAAAGTCAATCATCTCATGAAGCTATAAATAGTGATCCCAAGGGAGACCCCTGGAGCTCTCTGGGAGTGCTGCAGGCTGTGACCCAGGATCTTAAAATCGGGAATTCCTGCTCCCTCACAGTTGTGTAGGATCCATGATCACTCATCTGGCGACAAATTCACCCGAGTTTGGCAGGATCTGAAATCAGGGCTCCCGACAAATCCCAGCGGGAGCGTCTCTGTTCCCTGTTCATCGCAGAGTGA
>NW_010442175.1:0-308 GCF_000710305.1 Buceros rhinoceros silvestris | reverse complement strand
CAGGGGCTCCCCGGAGCCAGCACCATCACCCCAGGCTGAATCCTGTGAGGCTGCTCCCAGCAGTACCCACAAACCCACTCATTTTTGCTCCACAACACCCGTGTCCCCTTCGCTTGTGCCCACCCTGCTCCCCAGCCCCAACGGCAGCCGCTTTCCTGGGGTGAGGGGAAATGCTCAACCCCTTCTTTCCGTGGGCCACGCTCCTCACACACACCTTCCCATGCAAGCCGGTGCTGAGCCCCACATCTCCCTCCCAGCGCTGGCCCCAATTTGGGCACCATTTCCAAACCCATTTCCCCAGCCCCATC
>NW_010442174.1:0-308 GCF_000710305.1 Buceros rhinoceros silvestris | reverse complement strand
CGCCCCGGCGCGGCAGGTCCTGCCCCCCGGGTGCCGCCAGCCGGATCCAGGAAGCGGTGGCTCAGACACGTGTTTACCTGCGACGTGGCCTGGGCAAAACCAGCAGGGAGGCTGGTGGGGAGAGCAGCTCCTGCTGCAGACAGCCCAGCTGGGGCGGCTGCGGGGTCCCCGGCAAGCGGCATCTTGCTGCTGCGGCCCGTGGAGCCAGGGCCACGCTCGCAGGTGCCTCTGCCCCCGGGGGCGCTCACCGCGCGCCTCCCCGCCACAGCAGATCCCACCTGGGCCGAGGCGCCGCGGCAGAACCGCGC
>NW_010442173.1:0-308 GCF_000710305.1 Buceros rhinoceros silvestris | reverse complement strand
TGGAGGTCTGTGGAGGAGAGGTTGTGGTGGTTGTGACTGCAGTGGTGGCTGTTTTTGGCTCACAGTGTGAGCGGTCGCAACAGAGCGCCTGGATCTCGTAGTCGAAACACAGGGGGTACTTCATGATCTGATCCGCGTTCCTGCACACCAGGCCAGATTCGAGGCTGCACTCGACCTTCTGCCTCAGGCTGTCCAGGCTTCTGTCGGGGTAATCTTTAGCACGACACCTGATGTCCTGTGGCTTGTGGCACAGGGCATAGCCTGCGTCTCGGATTTTGTCAAAGGTCTCTATGTCTCCGTTTTGGCTT
>NW_010442172.1:0-308 GCF_000710305.1 Buceros rhinoceros silvestris | reverse complement strand
GTGGACATACGGGAGGCCTGGCAGGTGGTGGAAAAGGCAGGGGGAGCCTTGCTGGGGGGGATGTCCCCACACCGGGGAGATCCCAGTGCCCAGGGCAGGGATGGTGGGGACAGCCGAGGCAGGCATCATGCTCCTTCACACCCACGAGGTCCTCACTCCCCAGCCTGGGGTGCTGAGACCCTGCTGTGGGTGGAAGGGCTCTGGCCCTGCTTTGCGTCTCCCCCCAAGGACTGGGGAGGGGGGCAGAGCCCACCCTGCCCTCGTTCTGGCAGCTCCCTGCCTGTGTCTTGCCTCCCCCCAAGCCCCAT
>NW_010442171.1:0-308 GCF_000710305.1 Buceros rhinoceros silvestris | reverse complement strand
TTGTTTTTAAAATGAAAACATTTTAAACATTTAATTCCAAAAAACTACCACTCCAAGGTGGCGGTTTATTTTTCTCCTATCAGTGTCTTAAGACTGAATTAGGTTTTTTTCAAAAATTGCTAATCAGAAGATACAACTGCTCTTTGTCAGCTCTGTCGCTGGGAGTCAAGCTGTGTCTGTGATTCATACTTTTAACTCTGTGGGCACTTCCTGTTCAAAGGAAGGAGGTGGTGGTGTGAAAAAACATTCAAAAGAAGTATGTTTCCTTGCTCCCAGGTTAATATTATGCAAAGAAGTCTTTAGGTGCA
>NW_010442170.1:0-308 GCF_000710305.1 Buceros rhinoceros silvestris | reverse complement strand
TTTTTCTGCTTGGAAATTCTATGTTCTGCTTTGGAAGGATCAGGTTCAACTGAGTCAAGTGCTCTTCATATAAAAAGGCTGATTACTTCATTTACAGCTTGTAAGGTCTTTGGAGCATCCCAGTGCATATGAACATTTCCAGGAGTAATGGGTTGTGTGAGTAACTGAAAAGCCTTATACAGGTGGAGACCTGCTGCATACAAGAAAATTGCTAATTCTTCTGTCCTTGTTGACATCGTTTTGTAACCTATAATTGCGGATGTTGTCGTGGATGTCCCAGATCTGTTGGCAGAAGATAAAGATATTCA
>NW_010442169.1:0-308 GCF_000710305.1 Buceros rhinoceros silvestris | reverse complement strand
GGGAAGGGCTGTGGAGCCGGGATTCCCCTTCAGCCCGTGGTGAGACAGCAGACTGGGCTCCTGCAGCCTATGGAGATCAATGGTTGAGCAGAATCCCACCTGCAGCTCGCGGAGGACCACACACCAAAGCAGGTGGCTATGCCTGAAGAAATCCACGTCTCTGAGTAAAGCTCACCATGGAGCAGTCCATCGCTGGGAGGATTGAAACTTGCAGAAGAAACCCACTCTGGTAGGAGAAATCTATGGAGGGATGCCACAGGGGAAGCCTGTGAGGTGTTTTCCCCCTGAGGAGGAATGAGCAGCAGAAA
>NW_010442168.1:0-308 GCF_000710305.1 Buceros rhinoceros silvestris | reverse complement strand
CCCTCCCACTCCCCCCACCACTCCCCCCAAACTCTCCCTCCCCCCATCCCCCCCAATTTCCTGGTGCTCCTCAGGGCTACAGCATTAAAAGGAATAATTTTCTGTCTCAAAAAGTTTCACCCCACACCCCTTGTCTTTCACCATGCCCTATGGTGCAGAGCCTGGCTCTGCATTCTCCATGACCTCCTCTCGGTCCCGGCAGGCTGGGATGGGGTGTCCCTCAGCCTTCCCTTCTCCAGGCTGCACAAGCCCAGCTCCCTCTGCCTCTCCTCACAGGCCAAGGGCTCCAGCCCCAGCCTCTCTTGGGG
>NW_010442167.1:0-308 GCF_000710305.1 Buceros rhinoceros silvestris | reverse complement strand
AAGGCCTGTTTGACGAGTGTTGGACAGCTCACTAGGTTTAATTTGGACAGCTCTCAGAGGCAGGAAACCTCCCTGGATGGGCCGACAGGGTAACTGATGGAGGAGCGGCTCCTCCACGGGGGCTGGGCTGAGGGATGCGGAGCTCTACTTCTCAGCCCAGCAGCAGGGTCCTGGATGACCCTGGGGGTTAAGATCCCTGTGCTGCCAGGCAGCTGCCTGCGGACAGCCAGGACTTGCGAGCAACAGCGACAGCTTCATTCAACGCCTCAGGCGAGACGCCGGCAGCGAGGCAGCAGGCTCTGTGCCCC
>NW_010442166.1:0-308 GCF_000710305.1 Buceros rhinoceros silvestris | reverse complement strand
GGCAGAGAGAGTGGCCTGGGGTGCCCAGAAGCGCGAGCTGGGGCTGTCTGAAAAGGCCGGGGAGAGCCCTGGGGAGCAGGGAGGGAAACGGGGGGGCTCTGGACGTAGAGGTCTCAGGGGTGCTGGAACACTCAGGGAGAGGTCTGGGGTGCAAAGGAGGGCAAAGGAGAGCTTTAGGGGGCAGTGATCATGCACAGAGGACCCGAGTGTCCCAGAAAGGCAACGGGAAGGCTCTGGGGTGCCCTCACACACGTGGAGGGCTCTGGGGTGCTGGGGAAGACAGTGCTGGGCTTGGGAGAGCTCCCGAA
>NW_010442165.1:0-308 GCF_000710305.1 Buceros rhinoceros silvestris | reverse complement strand
ACGGTAGCCACTGCTACGTGAGCCCCGCTGCCCCAGCACGGTTCACTGTGGGCTGCTGGGTGCCTTGGCCACCTCCAGATTTTAGCAGATCGGCTCTGCCTGGCGTGCACCCACATCCCCCTTCACCGCTTGCCCGCGGGGTCAGCCCCGCATCCTCCCCTGGGATCAAAAACTTTCTTATTGAAGAAACAAAATCACAGAGGAGTCCCCGCTGCCTCTTGAAAGCTGCATTTAAGCCGCTTCATGCTGGCCCTGGGGGACAGCCCTGCGCTGCTGCAGCACCGTGAACCCGCGTGCGATAACCAGTG
>NW_010442164.1:0-308 GCF_000710305.1 Buceros rhinoceros silvestris | reverse complement strand
CCTTCCCACCCAAACACTGTGGTTCTAAACTTAGAGCTGTATCTCTTTTACTGTGGGAGGTAAGGGAAGGAGTAGCTCAGCGAGAGGCTGGAGAAGAAGGTACAGAAACAAATCCCTTATCACACAAGTTTCCCATATAATCTTCTGGTCCTTTCCATCGTCTCTTTCTGCCCTGCAAAACAGAAGGATTGGGGGTGGCGTGGAGCTGGGAAGGCAGGGTTGATGTAGGGAGGAAGATGATGCTGATAGCTCTAACTCAGCTGCGATTTGACTGGCTGACGTGAGAGCTCTTGCCTGATGTATGGACA
>NW_010442163.1:0-308 GCF_000710305.1 Buceros rhinoceros silvestris | reverse complement strand
TTTTTTCCGCCGCCCCGGAGGCATCGCCGTGGCTTTCCCCCGCCACGTGTTTTAAGGAGAAATCCTCTTGTTTTGGGCAACTCTGCCCAGTTTCAGGGTATCGACCTCGGCTTCGGGCAAGGGGGTAGAAAACAGAGAAGGTCGATGACATTGAATGGCCCCGAACCGCCCCCAGCCGGGGAACCGCAGGGCTTTTCGCGGCCGCTCAGGAGCGAGTTCTACAGCAGGAGACAGAACCGGGAAAATCAGGCGCCGTCCACCAAACCCGGGGCGTTCCCGGACTCCGGAACGCCCCAAAGCGGGCGTGG
>NW_010442162.1:0-308 GCF_000710305.1 Buceros rhinoceros silvestris | reverse complement strand
GGAATTGACTGCCCCAGGGATGGAAACACAGTCCCACCATTTGCCATTGAGTGATTCAGTCTGCCCTAGAAAAGTGTGGAGCTCCTGAATAGATTGGTGACAACACCGTATGGAGTAATACAGCGGAAGTTTTTCAGAAAGGCGAGAAAATAGTTCAAACTCTGATGAAGGCTGGTTTTGCCACAAAACAAAGTAAAGCTAAGGGACCTGCACAGGATGTTCAATTTTTAGGAATAAAATGGCAAGATGAGTGTTGGCCAGATCCCAATGGATGTGTCAGTTATGTCTCCACTGCCTAATAAAAAGAA
>NW_010442161.1:0-308 GCF_000710305.1 Buceros rhinoceros silvestris | reverse complement strand
CCAAAGGCTTCGTTTGCCCAGAAATACACTCAAAGGGGTGTTTCTGCTTTGTAGCCCAAGTTGTTGGTACCAAAAGTTGCACGCTCTGTGGAGGAAAGAGAAGAAAAAAAGAAAAAGGTCATTGGCCACCCCAGTGGCATTTTAATATACCAGACTGGGAAGAGGGATCCTGTCCAGGCTTAGCAAATCCCAGCTCAGCTCCATCCTTGCCGTATACTCCTAGGGGTAGGGGGAGCACCAGGAGGCTCCTCACGCAGAAGGTCTCTGGCCTGGCTCCAGAGGCAGCAGGACAGATGCGGTGGTGTGAA
>NW_010442160.1:0-308 GCF_000710305.1 Buceros rhinoceros silvestris | reverse complement strand
ACCGCGACAAATATTTAATGAGAGACATTGAACGCTGGTAGTTACATTAGTTCTTATGTCAAAAGATTCAACCTTGCAACCTCAGGACTTTCCCTTCTGGGACAAAACAGAGTGGGAAGGATAAAGGGAGGGGGAAGCAAAGAACAGCAAGCACAGCTGGAAGACTTCAAAAATGAAGTATATCTTTCATTCCCAAGTAAATATTAAAACAAAGTAATCTAGAGAGTTATTTTAGACTGCTGTATTGCCATAAAACATCAGTGAAAATACAGCGGCACGCTAGGCTGCGGCACGCTACGACGCGGCAC
>NW_010442159.1:0-308 GCF_000710305.1 Buceros rhinoceros silvestris | reverse complement strand
GATGTGGCCTCACTGGGGCAAAGTAGAGGGGGAGAAGAACCTCCTCCATCAAAGCTTTGCCCAAATTCAGCAGTGAGACCATGTAAAAATAAGCTCTTAACAAAAGTTGAAAGTGGAAGGTGGAGGAATTAAATCTTTACAGGTGTTGACAGTACTGAAGGGTGCTGAGTAGGAAATACGCGGCTGTTTTTCTTAGAAAAGTCTGGAGAGAAAAGCAAGCTGACGTAGTGGAAGAGAAAGGTAAAGGCTGCTATTAGCAATAAGAGGAATCCTTCAAAACCCTAATGCTGGATAAAAAAAAAAAAAAA
>NW_010442158.1:0-308 GCF_000710305.1 Buceros rhinoceros silvestris | reverse complement strand
AGGGAAGAACTGGAGAGAGCGGAGAGTGGCGGCAGGTGAAGCGAGCACTGGGATTTACCCTTGGGGGTTTAACACCCCCCTCCTGGGAGAAACAGCTTCGAACTCAGCATCAACCTGCGGAGGAGAAAACACCCCCCAGCTCTGCCTCCCGGCACCTCCTGGGGCCCTGTGCCCACCCCTGCGGGAGCCGGGGCTCTGTGCCTGTACCTGCACTCTGGCTTCAGTCAGGTCCGTCCGCAGCGCCAGCTGCTCCCGGGTGTAGACGTCAGGATAATGCGTCTTCTGGAAGACCTTCTCCAGCTCCTCCA
>NW_010442157.1:0-307 GCF_000710305.1 Buceros rhinoceros silvestris | reverse complement strand
TAGAAATCAGAATTCTGCGTAATTACAAAAGAATTTAGAATACCATAACCAACAGCAAAGAACCTAGCAGAGCAGCATCTCTAACCACATTCCCAGAGGCGATAAACCACACAAAACCAATAATGGTAAAGCTACCCACAGCTTTAAAAGCAACTCTAGAAACAAAAACTAGAGAATTGCACCCAGCAACTGTCCCACCCACATCTCCAGCATAATGAATGCTTGTAATGACTCCATCAAATCTGTTAAAACATCATCTCTTCAAGACTCTCAAACCGAAGGTCTGTAATTCTCCCAGGTGAGCTAT
>NW_010442156.1:0-307 GCF_000710305.1 Buceros rhinoceros silvestris | reverse complement strand
TAAACAGCTTTGGCTGGAACTCAGGAAGAAACAGAAGTCTATGACCTCTAGAAGGGGCAGGCTGCTCAGGAAGACTATAAAGATTTTGTGAGGCGGTGCAGGGAGAAAATTAGAAAAATTTTCACAAAAACTTTCACACAAAGACAATAAAAAACCATTTCTATAAATACATTAACAGCCAAAGGAAGGCTAAGAAGAATTTCTGTCCTCTACTGGATGCAGGGGAAACAGTGACCCAACTTGAGGAAAAAGCTAAGCTAATGAATGCCTTCTTTCCCTCAGTCTTTAATAGTAAAACCAGTTGTTC
>NW_010442155.1:0-307 GCF_000710305.1 Buceros rhinoceros silvestris | reverse complement strand
GGAAGCCGGGCGCGCTCCTGCCATCGAGGGACTGGCTGGACTGATCCCCTCTGCCCTAGGGGGGAACTGCGGCTGCAAAACCGGGCTGGGGTCCCCTCAGGGAAGCCAGGCATAGAGGATGGGGACAAAGCGGGTTGCAGCTGATGCGCTCCAGCTCTGGGCACCCAGCAGGTCCAGCCTACCCAAAGGTGCTTGCCTGCGGCAGAGGGGCACCGGGGCTGGGAAACCACCCCAGGCACCTGCCACCTTCTTGGCTTCACTCCCAGCCCACCCCGGAGCAGCGGCTCTCGGGTGCCTGAGCACAGCC
>NW_010442154.1:0-307 GCF_000710305.1 Buceros rhinoceros silvestris | reverse complement strand
TGCCTCTGCTTGGCTGCTGCTTGGGGGATCCCCAGTCGTGAGGTAATGAAAATGAATTTACTCTTTGCATTTCAACTGTTGTTTTGTGGTTTTCCTACATCCTGCCTGTGCCAGTTCACACACTGAGCCACCACTGTCACCCCCGGCCCCAGGAGCTGCTGCACCTTCATCTACATCAAGCATGGGGGTGCGTCCCCTCCCGTCCATCCCATGGGTGCTGCTCCCTGGGCACGGGGAAGATGCAGCATGACCTCGCTGGCCGGCGGACTCCGCCTCCGGGCTCTGCAGCTGCTGCCTGCAAGCCGCA
>NW_010442153.1:0-308 GCF_000710305.1 Buceros rhinoceros silvestris | reverse complement strand
TGTGGCCCCCGCGGCCAGCGGCGGGGCTGGCGCTGGGGACGGAGGCGGCTCCTTCCCGATCATCACGCTGACCTCCTGAGACGCCGTGGGTGAGAGGGGCAGAAGCCGTTTGTGGGGAGCGCAGCTGCTCCGTGTGGTGAAGGGTCCTGGCGCACCATCGGCTCAGTAAGTGCATTGCTCCTCATGTCACGGCTTGCGAGGGCAGCAGCGCCCTGTGGAGACCTTCTCGCTGAAATTGGCTTTGGTTTTAGCTGCTTGGAACGACCCGCAGGTTGATTTTTGCTTTTCCTGTTGGGATTCGGTGTTGG
>NW_010442152.1:0-307 GCF_000710305.1 Buceros rhinoceros silvestris | reverse complement strand
CTGCAGCAGTGAGGAGGATACTGCGGGTCACAGCGGCTCAGCTGCCTCCTGTGCTCAGCAGAGGTCAGCTCACACAGGTGGCTGTTGCAGGCCAAGCCCAGCTTGGATATGCATAAACAGTGCTCATGGATGGATTTCTTTGTCCTGTATCACTGACAAAATCAGGCTCATGAGCATTTACATGAACAGTTGTAGCAGAAGGTCTTGGAGGGTGTGGTAAGCAACAGCAGAGGCAACAATATTGACGTGCCTCAGAGAAGTGTGGGCTCAATGGTGCAGGAGGATGGGTGTGAAGAATCATGGCAGA
>NW_010442151.1:0-307 GCF_000710305.1 Buceros rhinoceros silvestris | reverse complement strand
GTTTACCTGAAGTAACAGGTTGGCTCGTCCAAGCTGTCTGTGATAGATGCTTAAATCCAGAAAGGACCATGTCAGTCAACCATGATTGCTTGCCCTCCATGACAACTAGCATCTGTATTTGCCCTACAGGATGGACTGAACCAGCAATAACTCATTAAAAAGCTAATACCCAAAGGATGGAGAACTTTACAAACACCTTGGCAGCTTATGCCCACGGTTCGAAATAATCTGGTTCCCCAGCTGAGCATTGCTGACTTCAGATCCACCCCTGCTAGACTAGTAATTTCTTTACTTCTAGTGTCTTCAT
>NW_010442150.1:0-307 GCF_000710305.1 Buceros rhinoceros silvestris | reverse complement strand
AAAACGCTCGCACAAAGCCACTAACGAGCGTTACAGCAGCAGCGGACGGGTTTGCTCAGGCAGCAGGAAATTACTTGCCTGCACACAAAGATGAGATCACGCCTGCCTGCAAGCCCCACGAGTGGGAGCTGCTTGGCCCGAAGCTCAGCGCTGGGTTTCACCGTGCCCCGGCGTTCTGGCCCCGTCCCGGTTCCCTTGGTGCATCCCACTGGCTGCACATCCCCGTGTTCTGAGATCTGACCAGGTCCCTTCTCAGGCTGCTTCCCTGCAGCCGAGCAGCCCCCGGGCTCTCAGCCTTTCCTCAGCA
>NW_010442149.1:0-307 GCF_000710305.1 Buceros rhinoceros silvestris | reverse complement strand
GATTATGGAGCTCGTGTTTAATTTCCTGGGCCCCGCCGATGAACCGACGGCGAGAACGGGAAGAGCTCGGTGTAATTAACGTCGTTAATCATCAGCCGGGCTTCGCTGGCGGTGGGAGACGGGGCTCGAGCAGCTGCCCGAGGAGGACGGAGGGTTTTGGCGACCGGGTTGCTTTGGGTTCTGCTCCTGCCGCGTCCGTCAGAGCTTCAAACCCCCCAGCAGAGGTTCCTTGGTGGGCTCCAGCTGCACAACGGAGGTCCCACTGGTCCTCACTGGTGACGCGGGGATCAGCTCCCGCCGTTTGGAG
>NW_010442148.1:0-307 GCF_000710305.1 Buceros rhinoceros silvestris | reverse complement strand
TAAATGATCTCTAACCTGATCCTCCTCAACCTAGGGAAAGTCTTCCTTTCTCCAGATTTTCTCCCTTACTCCCAGGGACTGGGATTCCCAGGGGCCAGCCTTAGCAGTGAAGACTGAAACAAGAAGGCACTCAGTAACTCCGCCTTCTCTGTGTACTCTGTCACCAGAGCACCCACCTCACTCAGCAGTGGGCCCACATTCTCCCTAGTCTTCCTTTTCCTACTGGTGTACTTGAAGAAGCCCTTCCCGTTGACTTTTACATCCTTTGCCAGACTCAATTCCAAGTGGGCCTTAGCCTTCCTTGTTG
>NW_010442147.1:0-307 GCF_000710305.1 Buceros rhinoceros silvestris | reverse complement strand
CTTGGCAAGGGATGCAAAGAATCATAAGAAAGGATTCTACAGATGTGTTAGTCAGAAAAAGAAGATCAAAGAAAGTGTACCCACCATGATGAGCAAGACTGGCAAGCTCGTAACAACAGATGACGAGAAGGCTGAGGTACTTAACAGCATTTTTGCAACATTTTTTTTCACTGGCAATCTCTCTTCCCACACTGCTTGAGTGGATGGACTGCAAGACAGAGACTGGGGGAGCAAAGATCCTCGTCCTGCAAGAGAAGATCTGGTTTGTGACCACTTGAGGAACCTGAGCACACCCAAGTCTATTGGA
>NW_010442146.1:0-307 GCF_000710305.1 Buceros rhinoceros silvestris | reverse complement strand
CGGCGGAGGGTAGCAGGAGCAGCTTTGTTAAACTAGGACAATGCAATGCGTCCCCCCCTGCTCGTGACAGACCGTTACTTGGCAACGCGGGGGGGGTTAGGAGAAGATCAGAGCGCTGGGATGAGGATCTAAACTCTGCCGTGCTCCCTCCCAGGGAACTTACCAAAGAGGCACCTCTCCTTTCATCAAGAGTCTAATTTTTCTCATACAAGAGGCAACCGGAAAGTCTGAGCGAGCCACTTCCCCGATGGCTGCCCGCCCCCACGCCGGCCCTGCTCGGCCGCCCGGCTCTCCCCTGACATGCCAA
>NW_010442145.1:0-307 GCF_000710305.1 Buceros rhinoceros silvestris | reverse complement strand
TTCTTTTCTCTGCCACTGGGCTCTTGTCAGCACAACAGGAAGACATAACTTTCAAATGTCAAAATAACCATGTGGTCTGAAAGAAGTGAAACCTTCGTTCTAGAAGTATATAAGCTTCCATCAAACAAAACAGTTAAGTACATAAGGCAGAAAGTAAATAAATTACTCTTATTTTAGGGAAGTGGATGGTCCACTTGCCTAGTAGGACCGTTTAAGTTTTGAAGGTCTGATTCTCCTTTTCCACTAAAAAAACCTTCGTCAATATTCACTAGGATGGAGAATAGTAGTTTGTATCCTATCAAACTGC
>NW_010442144.1:0-307 GCF_000710305.1 Buceros rhinoceros silvestris | reverse complement strand
GAACTTCAGCTGTCTGCACCTCTTTGCTTGTTACTGCTTACCAGGTGATGTCCTTCTGTTGAATTGTTTTTGTAGCGTGGCATTGGTTTTTGTGGTCATTCATGATATGCAGCCTGGATTCTGCTTTCCCTGAAGTGACTGTGTCACTGGAACTCTAATGTGTTAAACTTTTTATCAAATTGGCCATGAAAGAAAGCGTTTTGCGAGATTATATTCCCCAGGTACGGTTATAGCACGTGTGTAACTGTTTACACCACACGTACCAGCAGATTTGCTTGTTTTGGTTGTGCTGATTCCGTGTCCCAGG
>NW_010442143.1:0-307 GCF_000710305.1 Buceros rhinoceros silvestris | reverse complement strand
GGTGTGTGTGTGTGTGGGGGGGTAGGCTGACACCCCCACCGCCCCTTTTCCCCATCAGCGCATTCCCACGGTGCTGGGGATGCTGCGGGTCCCCCGGGCAGGATCCGAGCAAAATCCAGCCGCCCATTTTCGACCAGCACCACCACCGCCGTCACCAGTTCCTCCAGACTTTATAGTGGAGGGGGTGAGGGTTTGCTGGGCCACACTGGGAATTGCAAGCAGACGCTGGTCCAGCTCCTTGCCCCACTGCGGAGCATCCCCAGGGGTGCTGGGTGACCCAGCCCCACGTTTGGCTCACGCCCACATG
>NW_010442142.1:0-307 GCF_000710305.1 Buceros rhinoceros silvestris | reverse complement strand
GGCCCATGGATCCAGTCTGCCCAGATCCCGCCACCAACCCTGCCAGTGTTTCTTCTAGGCGACATTGGCATCTCCCACAGCACCTGAGCTCCCCCTCACAGCCACAGTCTGCCAAAAGGAGGGGGGTTTCCCCAGACCCTGCAGGTATCTGGCAGGATGAGAACACCTCCCTCTCCTACCAACACGGACTGAGAGCCTGCCCTCAGTGGGTGGAAGGATACAGCCAGCTCCGTGCCAATTTCTGTGGTCCAGATGCTGTAGAAGGGGTTCTTCAGTTGCACCCCCCTGCAAAGAGGAGAGAAAACAC
>NW_010442141.1:0-307 GCF_000710305.1 Buceros rhinoceros silvestris | reverse complement strand
GGTGGCCATGGGGTGGGGGCGAAGGCTTTTAGCCACCCTAACCCAGCCCAGCTGGTCAAGCTCCTTCCAGTCTGTATCAACCACTGAGCAAATACTACGAGGGAAAACGCCTTGAAATGCAAATTTTCGGCACACTGAGCTTGTGACCGAGGATAATCCCGTCCTTCCTTGGCTCGGTCACCCGGGGCTCCCATGGGACAGCGGGGCCTGAGGTCATCCACCCCTTGCCTGGAGGGATGCAGGAGCCACCAGCCCCTCCGGCCACAGCGGCCGTGCGGTGCGGCCGACGGGAGCGGGCACCACCACA
>NW_010442140.1:0-307 GCF_000710305.1 Buceros rhinoceros silvestris | reverse complement strand
CAGATGGGGAAAACATTGCCAAGCAGACAACATGATTGTGAAGAGGGCAGTTGGGGGTGGCAGCACAGGTTGGACATGTGGGAAGGTTGGGTTAGCTGTCAGGAGGGATGCTGCAGCTCTGGGTGATGTAGATCTGCATGGAGTGGCACAGGGGCTTCTTGCCTCTAACCCTGGCAGGGATGCTCCAGGCACCATGGGACGACAACATCCAGGGATCATGGTGGGGAGTCAAGCAAAGCTTTCCTTGGGTGCTGCAGTGACAGGAGTCTGGACACAGTCCGAAATTAATGACTGTACCACTGGCAGG
>NW_010442139.1:0-307 GCF_000710305.1 Buceros rhinoceros silvestris | reverse complement strand
AGCTTGGAGAAGGATGAAGGATGCGCCCAGGTTAGCGAGTCAGAACTACTTCCAGAAGAGAGACATGACAGCAGAAAGGTTTTGTGCTTTACCCCTCGCCTTCCCCCCTCTCCGCACCCACAGAACAACAGTTGACTCCGTCAGCTGCGACTGTACTGCAAAGCTGTGAAAAAATATTCCACAAGGCAGACTTGGGTTTAGGGTCTGTGAGTATAAAAAACCGGTACTTCCCATGCAGGCTTCCCAGGCAGCGGCCCCGCCCCTGGCAGCCGCAAGTGCGCCGATCCGGAGGCCCACTCGTTGTCCC
>NW_010442138.1:0-307 GCF_000710305.1 Buceros rhinoceros silvestris | reverse complement strand
GTTTCCAACCAGCCAATGCCGGCTAGAGCCTTTAAAATGAAAGTTGAGACTTACGTGATCATATGATTCTGTGAATAGGGGATCTAAGGAAAGTGATCAAAACTGCAACTGGAGTGATGATATTGCCCAACCACAGGCTGCAGAGCAGTGAAGAATCAACCTATAAGGTGATCAGAGACAGCCTGCCACAAAGCAGATGGTGAACAGTCTTGAACTTGTTATGACTAGGAAAGACAGGATTTGTTTCTTTTTTGATTTAAAATAAAGACATCCGATTTTGTCCTCAACTCTAAGCTGTAATTTTCAA
>NW_010442137.1:0-307 GCF_000710305.1 Buceros rhinoceros silvestris | reverse complement strand
ACGAATTCCAGGCGAATGTTCTCCAGAATAGATTGCATTATCTCCAGGGCCAAGTGATGCAGCAGCTTCTCCACTGATTGCATTTTCTCTTGAGTAGCTTGGGCTTTTCCCCAAAAAATATTTGTTACCAGCATTGATGGTTTTGAGGAAGAAATTTCAATGCCAAATTGTGCGAGTATGTAAGAGGCCAGACCAACATCATAGTTATTGCTGACCTTCACACCCACGAGCAGCCCACAGTGAGTTTATCCCCCCAAACGCGTGACTGAAACAGCCAACCTAACTGCACGAGCACACAGGTGGGAGC
>NW_010442136.1:0-307 GCF_000710305.1 Buceros rhinoceros silvestris | reverse complement strand
GTCCCTGGGGGTGTCCCCGTCCCCATGTCATCAACCCCTGTGTCCCCCATGGGATGTGGTGTCCCTGCATTGTCCCCGTCCCCGTGGATCCCTCCCCATCCCCAAGGGGCTGGGGTGCTCTGGGAGTGTCCGTGTGTCCCCTCTCTGTGTCCCCATGTGCCCTGTGTCCTCATGTCCCTGTGTGTCCTATGTCCCCATGTCCCCATGTCCCTCCACGTCCCCGTGTCCCTCCCCCCAGGGGAGATCGCCACCTGGGTGTTCTGGGCCTGCACCGAGCTGGACACAGGGCCAATGTCCCCATGTCCCC
>NW_010442135.1:0-307 GCF_000710305.1 Buceros rhinoceros silvestris | reverse complement strand
CCGCCCTGCCGGGGGCCCGCGCTCCCCGCCTCTCCCACAGGTCGGGGGTGCCAGAGCCCTGGCTCCACATCAGCATCGTCTCAGCTTTATGAACATCTGTTTTGCCTTGAACGCAGTTTGATGCTTCTCAGCTGCAGGACCCGGAGAAGCTTCGCAAGCCTGGGCTGTTCTCCGAGAGTGAAACTCTTGACAGTGCCTTGAATCCACCATGCGCCGGCAGGGGATCGCAGAGGAGGTCCCGGTTAAACCCCATCAGCACCACTGCGGGTCCCGCAGTTCGGAACAGCTCCTTCGTTCCTGGCAGGAA
>NW_010442134.1:0-307 GCF_000710305.1 Buceros rhinoceros silvestris | reverse complement strand
TTACATGACTCAACAGTGTCACGACCCTTTTCCCCTTCAAAAGACTGTCATAGGACTGAGCCATTTACTGGATTTTGTGACAATTCGAATACACACACACACAAGTACATCAAAACGTGTTTTGCAGCTCCACACAAATCTGCTGATTGCTTGACTGGTGAGATTTTATTTCTGCTCTAGCTTGTTTAATTACTTGACTGGATCCTCTGAAGTGAAAAATGGTGGGATCTAGACTGACTGTTCTCAGGGTTCGTTGATGTTAATTCTCTTGGGTTACTTCACACAAGTTCTGAAGGAGGTCCTACAG
>NW_010442133.1:0-307 GCF_000710305.1 Buceros rhinoceros silvestris | reverse complement strand
AGGACGGACGGACACGGGGAGGGGCAGAGGGACACAGCGGGGGACAGAGGGACAAGGGGTGGGGGGACAGGCGGACAGAGGAGGACAGAGGGACAGAGGGACAGGATAGAAGGACGCGGGGACGGGACAGGGGCAAGAGGGACAGACAGAAGGACACAGAGAGAAGGATGGAGGAGCAGGACAGAAGGATGGATGGACAGAGGGACAGAGGGACAGGGATGGATGGACAGAGGGACAGGAGGATGGAAGGACCAAGGGACAGAAGGACAGAGGGACACAGGGACAGAAGGACAGGAGGACAGAGGGA
>NW_010442132.1:0-307 GCF_000710305.1 Buceros rhinoceros silvestris | reverse complement strand
GCAGCTGCTGCAAGCCCTGGGCAGCTGCTGTCCCACTGCCACTGACTGTGGGGCCTGAATGTCAGGGAGGTCAAAACTGTTTCTGCAGGCTGGGGATTTCCTCCCGGCTTGTACAAGGGCTGCTGGGCTAGTGGCAGTGGCACCTCATTTACCCTGCTGCGCAGGAGCTGCTCTTTGAAAAACAAACTTGCCCACGCAGGTTATTGATGGAAATCCACTGCTCCCCCACAGCTGCAGGTCTGTCCTTGCTTGTGTGTCAGGGTCCTGCAGCAGCTGGAAGTGGCAAGAGGCAACAGAGGAGCGCTGG
>NW_010442131.1:0-307 GCF_000710305.1 Buceros rhinoceros silvestris | reverse complement strand
CCCTGGCGGCCGCTCGACGGGCATCCGTCACGACATCACTGTGTCTTCCCGTAAAGCTCTCGGGCTGCCGAAAGGGATCCTGTGCAGGTGTTAGTTATCTGTTCACCAAAGCCTTACCTGGGACAGCATCCCCGCTGCGCTGGCTGGCGATGTCCAGATGCCACCTCCCCGACGCTCTCCCGGCCCGTCTCGAAGATTCGGCGCTCCTGCCCGGTGACCCTCCTGCGGCGTCCCTCCCCATCCCCGTTGGCGCGGGGGGAGAGCGCGGGGCAGCTCTGACCCCCGCGGCAATGAGCACCACAAGCAG
>NW_010442130.1:0-307 GCF_000710305.1 Buceros rhinoceros silvestris | reverse complement strand
GGCAGGGGTTGTGGGTGGTGGGGTGAGGAGGGGGGGGGGGGCACGGCAAATGGGCTTGCTCCGTGCCTCAGTTTCCTTGTCTGCAAGGTCAGAGAGAGGGACATCTGATGGGAATGGAGACCTTAAGGATGCTGAACACCCCAACTCAGCATCATCTGTGCCTCCTCCCCTCTCTAAAAACCACACACCCTAAGAAAACATCACACACCCCCTCCCTAATACAGCATCCTCCTGGGCAAAGCCTCTCCACCAGCATCCCCTCAGCAGGATCCGGCCCTGCCTGCAGCCGCGCGTCTGTGTGTCTCTG
>NW_010442129.1:0-307 GCF_000710305.1 Buceros rhinoceros silvestris | reverse complement strand
AGGTCATTGTCATAGGTGACTCCCTTCTGAATGGAACAGAAGGGCTAATATGCAGACTTCTTAGGGAAGTCCGTTGCCTACCTGGGGCCCAGTGATCGGTAAGGAAGCTTCCCACCCTTGTACGGCCCACAGGTTGTTTTCCATTATTTATTTTTCAGGTAGGTAGTGATGAGCACCAAACAAGAAGCCTGTGGGCAATCAAGAAAGACTTCAGGGGCCTAGGACGACTGATCAAAGGATCAGGAACACAAGTATTGTTCTCCTCCATCCTTCTGTTTGCAGGAAATGATGAGGAAAGAAACAGGAA
>NW_010442128.1:0-307 GCF_000710305.1 Buceros rhinoceros silvestris | reverse complement strand
CGCACAGGTCTGTGCCTCCTCTGAGCCCCCCACACTCCCAGGGGCTGCCCAGATGCTCCCAGGTCGACACAGCGTAAGTCAGACACCGGGCAAACGCAGCCCCACACAGCAAAACGCCCTTCCCAGCAGCGAGCCTGTGCCAAACGTGCCCCCTGCCCCCTCCAGCAGCTCACCGTTCACCAGGATGTCAATCCGCTCAAACTTCTTCAGCGCCTCCTCCACTGCTGCCACGATGGTCTGGGGCTGCCTAACGTCTAGGGACAGAGGCAGGCACTGCTGGCCTGTGGCTGCCCCCCCCCTCTGCCGG
>NW_010442127.1:0-307 GCF_000710305.1 Buceros rhinoceros silvestris | reverse complement strand
CATCGTCCGTGCCACGCTCCTGGCCGGGGCCTCATCCGAGCCTCTCATCGGGCGAGGAGGATGACTTTGTGCCCTCCTCAGCATTCTGTCCCTGCTTGGGGTCTTCCTCCCGCTCTCCCAGCTTACCTCTGCCCCTGCTCAGGCTGGCAAGTCAAGAGGGAGCTGCCCAGATCATCAAGGGAAGCGGCACCGGTACCACTGTAGCGCTTGAGGCCTCACCCAGCCCATGGGGATGCAGGGGGAGCTGCAGCTGCCAGGACTCCAGAACAACCCCGGCACCGAGCACCCATCGCCAGCACCACATGTG
>NW_010442126.1:0-307 GCF_000710305.1 Buceros rhinoceros silvestris | reverse complement strand
CCGAGCTGGTCCCCGCAGGGCAGGCTCCCCACAGCTTCTCACCAACGCTGCCGCTTGGTCACGGCTCACGCGGGGTGAGTGCTGGTCTCGGAACAGCCTGAGGCACATCTCCGGGGTTGGCACTTGTGAGCCTGGCACGTGGCCGACCTCGCCGAGAGCTGCCAGCTGCAGAGCCCTTGGCAGAGCCGCGGCACAGCGCTGCCTCGCTGCAGGGCTCTGGCCATAGAGAACTTCTATAAACGTTTGTTTGTCACAAACCGCCACAGGCAGCATGTCTGGGCAAACCCCGGGGTCGCAGCTGTGCCAT
>NW_010442125.1:0-307 GCF_000710305.1 Buceros rhinoceros silvestris | reverse complement strand
GTGTCCTGGGCTTGGGGATACGTGGGGACAGTGTCCCGGGGGGGACAGGGGGCTGTTCTGGCCTTGGGGACAGCGTCCCAGGGAGGACATGGGCGTGTCCTGGCCTTGGGGACACGTGGGGACAGCGTCCTGGGAGGGACAAGGGGGTGTCCTGGTCTTGGGGACAGTGTCCTGGGGGGGACAGGGGGCTGTCCTGGCCTTGGGGACAGTGTCCTGGGGGAGACAGAGGCATGTCATGGCCTTGGGGACAGTGTCCCAGTGGGGACAAGGGGGTGCCCTGGGCTTGGGGACTGTCCTGGGGGTGACA
>NW_010442124.1:0-307 GCF_000710305.1 Buceros rhinoceros silvestris | reverse complement strand
TTGCAGGGCCTCATACCTGTTATTCAAGGGCGCCTGGGAAGGTGTGGGGGGGTGTTGCTGGGGCAATGTGCCCCCTGCATCGGGCAGGAACTTGTTGCCACTGCCCTCTGTCCTTCCGGTCGTCATGTTCACTCTGATGGAGATGGGCCCAGGGGTCCTCCATATTGTGTACTTTATCTGCCTGCTGGGTCTCCCTCAGGGGAGGCAGGATGTTGTTCCTATGATCAATCTGTTTCTCGCACTCCCTAATGCTCCTCAACCTGCTCACCTCCTCTTGTGGCTCTGTCACCAGGTGGAGGAGTTCCTC
>NW_010442123.1:0-307 GCF_000710305.1 Buceros rhinoceros silvestris | reverse complement strand
GCAGCAAGGCAGGAGGGGGACAGGGAGAACAAGCACGACTCAGCTGGGATATAAAGAAAAGCTTCGTCCCCCTGAGGACAGTCCAGCAGTGGAGCAGGGGCCCAGAGAGACTGTGTCCTCTCCAGCCTTGGAGATTTTCAAGACCTGACTGGCCAGAGAGCCCTGAGTAACGTGGTGGAGGCCACCTCCCTGGTAGCAGGTGGGACTGCAGACCTCCCTGAGGTCCCTACCTGCACTGCAGCAGCAAAATACGCCTAAGTCAGAGAGAAAAAAAACCCAGAAGCAAAAATTGAATAGAGATGCTGGA
>NW_010442122.1:0-307 GCF_000710305.1 Buceros rhinoceros silvestris | reverse complement strand
TGGCTGCAGCGGGCAGGGACCTGGGGGGCACAGCCAGAGGAGCGGAGTGGGCTGGGTCGTTGTGGCTGTCCCCCACAGGCAGCATCCCACCCTTGGAGAGTGGCGTGAGGGCAGTGGGTGCTCCAGAGGGACGTCATGTTGGGTGCTGGGGTCAGCTTTGGGTACTCTGCACAGCCCAAGGGAAGGGGCATGGCAGTGCCTTTGGGTACTGGAGAGCCACCCCATTCGCATACTGATTCGCTGCTGGTTTTTTGCATGGCGCCGCACCTTATCTGCTCTGGCACCCGAGGGAGCGATAAATTCCCTC
>NW_010442121.1:0-307 GCF_000710305.1 Buceros rhinoceros silvestris | reverse complement strand
GAGCTTGTCCAACAAGTAGATGATGATGACATGATCTACCACGTGGTGAGCCAGACTCTCAGCAATGAGAACAAGCCACAGGACTTCGTCATCCTGGCATCCCGACGGAAACCCTGCAGCAACGGGTAACTGTCCCCGACCCCCTGCTCCACGCCGGCCAGGCTGCACCCACTCACTGGCCCCTCTCCTCCACAGGGACCCCTACGTGGTGGCCTTTCGGTCGGTGACGCTGCCCACCCATCCCGCCAGCTCCAACTTCACACGGGGAGAGACGATCTGCTCTGGCTTCTGCATCTGGCCGGAGTCA
>NW_010442120.1:0-307 GCF_000710305.1 Buceros rhinoceros silvestris | reverse complement strand
CAAGGACTGGGAAGCTGCCATGGGAGGACAGCGAGACAATGGGGTTTGTTCAGCCTAGGGAAAAGAAGGCTCAGAGGAGACCTCACCAAGTTCCAGTATTCAAAGGGTGGCTACAAAGAAGGAGGGGACTCCCTTTTTCCAAGGAGTCCCATGGAAAAGATGAGGGGTAACACGTACAAGTTGCTCCTGGAGAGATCCCGATTGGACACGAGAGGAAAATTTTTCACCATGAGGACAATCGGCCATTGGAATAATCTTCCCAGGGAAGCGGTGGAGTCCCCAACATCAGACACTTTTAAGATTCAGC
>NW_010442119.1:0-306 GCF_000710305.1 Buceros rhinoceros silvestris | reverse complement strand
CTCATCAGATCCAAACAAACCTCTGCACAAATACAGCTTTGCAGTAGTACCTCTACTTAGGAACAGCCTCAGCTTGCTTTAAGCTGATGCAGTTATAGCTTTGCTGGATACTCAAGAAAAGAGAGTAAAAATATATTTATAGTGACATTGAGAAAGGAGCTAGGTTTGGGTCAGGGTGCAAGATTCAGATGACCCTCCTCATCAAGATGAAACCTCTACAACTTCTTTAAAAGACATTGCTGCTATCGAATATTCTAGTGCAAGACACAGAAATGAAACTTTCTGGGAGGGCTGAACCATCAGGGC
>NW_010442118.1:0-307 GCF_000710305.1 Buceros rhinoceros silvestris | reverse complement strand
CCTCATGAAAGAGCTGGATGTGCCCCCCCGGCTGGGTGCTTTGAGTCGGCTCCTGCCAGCATCAGCCCTGCCACCCTGCTGAGCAGAGCAGGGCCACCTGTGGAGAGGACAGTCCTCTGCCTTCCCTTACAGGCAGGAGGGGCAGCCCTGTGTCGCTCCTGCAATTGCCTGGCAGGTGGGAGAGGTGCCAGGGCTGCCGTGGACCAGAGGCACCTCGGGAGCGGAGCAGGAGGGCGAGCCAGGTGAGGCACAGGGCCGCGCTCTGCCTGCTCGCCCACAGCGGCGCCAGCCTGGACCACGGCACACG
>NW_010442117.1:0-306 GCF_000710305.1 Buceros rhinoceros silvestris | reverse complement strand
TATCCCACTTCCTCATGTCCTCTCCATGGTCCTGCAGGTAAAACCACAGAGTACCACCATGGGGTGTACCTTTCATATCCTCCTTCTTGAGCAGGGGAGCCCCTAATTCTAACAGCTGAGATATGGGTCTTTACAGGTGGTGAGTAGGATATATCCTTTTTGAATTGCTGGAGCTGGCCAGCCAATTCAGCCACCACACATCCCCAGCCACTGACCCTAGTTATTACTGCCAGTGGGTTGGCATATGACAATGGTGCGCTTCATGTAAACTTCATCACATGGACAGTGTGCACTGGGCTTCATCTG
>NW_010442116.1:0-307 GCF_000710305.1 Buceros rhinoceros silvestris | reverse complement strand
GGCCCCGAAGTCAGAGGGTGCCTGTGCCCCTCCTGGCCCCGGGGAAGGTGTGAAGCATCATCCCCTTGCAGGAGGTGGTTCCTGGAAAAGGTGCGAATGGTTGTGTGTCCTTTCCCTGGCTCCGATCTCTCACAACTGGCCTGGTTTATCTGGCAGCTGAGGTGGAAAACGCCCAGTGACTCGCACGCTGTTATTTTGTATATCCTTTATGAGGCGTTGAAAAGCTGCACGTGGGCTACGGGAGGCGAGTTGCATCTCTTTAAACACTATAGTGCAGCAAGAGATTAGCACGTTCATGGCTTTTCCT
>NW_010442115.1:0-307 GCF_000710305.1 Buceros rhinoceros silvestris | reverse complement strand
TCAGCGCAAAGCATAGGCATTGCTGCGTCCCTGCGTTGTTTTGAGGCTGCTCCCAGCCGCTCTCCCACGCGTCCTGCACGGGGAGGAGAAGTTGCCTCCCCACAGATGTGAGCCCCACGCCTTGTCCCGCCGTGTGCGCTCAGGCTGCCCCATTGCTTGGGCTGCTGTGCGCAGAGCGTGAGGAGTCCTGCCGGGACCGTATCTCTGCCCACGAAGGACAAGGGCAGAGGACGGAGCCTTGCAGCGGGGTCACCCTGTGCTGCGGGCAGGGCTGGGAGGACACCACTGCCGTGCTGCTCGGGTCCTG
>NW_010442114.1:0-306 GCF_000710305.1 Buceros rhinoceros silvestris | reverse complement strand
CATTTGTTTCCTGCCCGTGTGCTGATGGCTGGATTGCTGAGCAGCAAACCGCCACAGGGCAGGTTGGTGGGGCTGGAAACGGGGCGGCGTGTCACAGAGCCCTTTGTGACAGGAGGTGGCATAGGTGCTGGAGGTGCCATGGTAATCCCAGAGTGCCCAGAGCACAAGAAAGGGCAGCGTTGCCATGGAGCCCTTTGTGACACGCAGGGATATAGGTGCTGGTGGTGCCAGAGCAACGGCAGATTGCGCAGAGCAGGCGACGGGACAGAATGGACGACGGAGTGGTGAGGGACGGAGTCCCTGCAC
>NW_010442113.1:0-306 GCF_000710305.1 Buceros rhinoceros silvestris | reverse complement strand
GTACCGCAACACTTTGAGTAAGAGACTCCTTTTCTCAGTTCTCTAGAAGAGAACAGGAAGAAGGACATTCTCAAGCAATCTGTCCTTGTGCCTAGATTTGTGCACAAATAGCTAATGGCAGGTGGCCATGCTGGTAATGGATATTTGTGACAAAAAACAACTTGAGGGTGAACAGAAGTAGGAGATAGTTTGAATAGTATGTCCAGGGAGAACTTCTATTATTATTAAATACAGGCTCCACACGTATGGGAAGTGGAGGGCTGGATTGGCTGGATATGGTTACATCACAGGTATGAATATTTGTGA
>NW_010442112.1:0-306 GCF_000710305.1 Buceros rhinoceros silvestris | reverse complement strand
GGGCAGCCTGTTCCAATGCATATGACACATCAGTGGCAGCAGCAGTCAGGCTAGATGCTAACCAGCATCTGAAATACATGGTTTGAATAAAACTGGGTCTGAGATACTGGCTGCAAATCCAATTCCACACACAAAAAAAATATTTCTGTGTACTCCTTCTGAACTAGACCCTCACAATGATTTTTCTGGATGAAAAAACAAAACACACCATGCATACTTGAGGGAGCGCATTTTCGATCGCTAGTGAATTCTGATACTTTGAGTAGGTGGAAATACAGAGTTTAGGAATTCCAAACTGCCTGAACT
>NW_010442111.1:0-306 GCF_000710305.1 Buceros rhinoceros silvestris | reverse complement strand
GCACGGCCGTCTCCAGGCACACCCTGTGGCCCACAGAGACATAAAGGGGCTTAGAGCTGCTGTTGCAGCTACGCAGGACCTGTGAATTCAGAAAGATCAAAACTTCAGAGGCTCATTTTAACACACAGAGAGCGGCAGATGAACTCCAAGGGGGCCAGCTGCCCTCAGCAGGCAGGATGGCAGCTCTGGGTTCAGTAACTCTCAGCCTTCTACATCCCGGATCTCCTCACAGGGACTGTTTGCTCTCTGGAGCCCTGGGGCTGCTCTGGGAAGCAGAGGCTTGCTACCGCAGCACGTGCTGACCTA
>NW_010442110.1:0-306 GCF_000710305.1 Buceros rhinoceros silvestris | reverse complement strand
AGGCCTTCAAATTTTCCCACTTTGATTTGAGAAGTTGTAGAGGATTAGAATACTCTTTGCTGAACCTGGAACTTGTGTGGTACTGACAAGTCTTTGCAGGAGTAAAGCACTCTCATCTTTCACGTTTTAGCATTGAGGAGGAGTTTGGACACTTTCCCCCATCTCTTGTTCACTCAGCACGGGGCACCGCTGTGTATCATCCACAGCATTCACCACCCTCCAGCCCTACACCGAGAAGCGCAGCTCCTGGTCTCTGGCAACCAAGTGTGCTTTGAGACTGATTGCCTGTAAGGTCAAGCAACCGCA
>NW_010442109.1:0-306 GCF_000710305.1 Buceros rhinoceros silvestris | reverse complement strand
GGTTCTTCCTTCACAATTCCTACGGCGTGTTGATGAACTGGCAAAATAGACAGCACGAAACCCAGACATGGCTTAAAACACTGGATATACAAAAAGCATCAGGAAAGCAAATGCTCACAACTGTGCAGAAACGCATCAATTTTCAGAGTGGCTGCTTGGACTTACCAGCCTGCCCTGACCTTGTGTCACGGTAGCCAGGAGCCTTAAAGCAACCTTCAGGTCCTGCTTGTCACCAAGAATCCAGGTGTATCTGCCTTGTGCATATTTGTCTGTCAGAGAAAGAAATGATCAGCTTTACATTTAAAT
>NW_010442108.1:0-306 GCF_000710305.1 Buceros rhinoceros silvestris | reverse complement strand
GGGGAACAGGACAGGGCACCCACCGGCGGGCGGGAAGGCGATTGTGCTTGGGGCCCCTGCACTGAGCCCCTGTCCCTTGCAGTGCCACGAGGCCTGTGTGGCCATCTACAGCAGCATGCGCAACCAGAGCTTCTCCCACTGGGTCACCGTCTCTGTGCTCTCCATGCTCATCTGCCTGCTCATCTACTCCCTCACTGGTAACCCCAGCACTGGAGTCCTTCACCCCTCCTTCCCCCAGGGTTCCCCTGTCCCCATCCTCCATCCATCCTCCTCAGCCCCCCTCCTCGGGGCTCCTCTGTCCTCACC
>NW_010442107.1:0-306 GCF_000710305.1 Buceros rhinoceros silvestris | reverse complement strand
AGGAGCAGAAGAGCTTCCACGGGCTTGGCAGGCTGCAAGAAGTTTCCTCATGGACCATCAGCCAGAGCAGACAGCTGGAGGGAAGAGCCGAGGCCTTCCACAGCACCTGCTCTGCAGCTCGGTCAGGTGCAAACACCCAGAGAAGGAACAGCAGAGGCTCCAGCCAACCTGGGCACCGCGTGTCACAGGAACACAGCTCAGCCCTCAGCTCCACTTGGGCAAGACCTGGGAGCAGCTCTCCCTGGCGTCCCATCGGTGGCACACGTGTGTGTGTCTGTGCCCCTGCACAGCCGGACCCCACAGGCG
>NW_010442106.1:0-306 GCF_000710305.1 Buceros rhinoceros silvestris | reverse complement strand
GTGGTTGGCAAGACCCCCCCCCACCCCCGTTCCCCTGGGACCGGGCAGCTGCAGCCTGGCAGGTTAACGCTCTCCCCTCCCTCTGAAGGTTCCTCAGCCATCTCCACCCACTCTGGCTGCAGTCCCTGGAGTATCCCGGTACTCCTGCAAGAGTTTGTAAAAAGGAGGTTTATTGAGTTAATTTAAGGAACAGCTTTGGAAAGGAGGAGCGATGGGGTGGGGAGGATCCACACTCGCTCACGCTAGGTGTGAGACTCTTCCTCGTCTTCCTGCTTGAGCTGCTCAATGAGCTGCTGCCGCTACGCT
>NW_010442105.1:0-306 GCF_000710305.1 Buceros rhinoceros silvestris | reverse complement strand
TACAAATAAGACCAGGTGATAGTACTAGGATTAATCATACTGTAGTTACTTCTTTCCTCCAAAACATGCCTGTTTAAGAAATTCTTGTTCTGCAAGAACCTGAGAGCGATGTGATCAATTTTTTAGGGTAGCCCCAGAACAGCTGCCTCAGTTTCTTTCTGATATGCTCTCTTCCATGTCATCTCTTGCCTGAAGACTAAGTAGTAACTGAGTGGATTTGTTATTTTTGGTCTGCCCAGGGTGTCAGAAGGCTGAGGAAGTCTTTGGGGTTTAAGTAACTTAGTCTCAGGTAGAGAAAACAGCTTG
>NW_010442104.1:0-306 GCF_000710305.1 Buceros rhinoceros silvestris | reverse complement strand
GAGTGGGGATGGCAGGTTCTGGGGAGGTGTTCCCACGTTTGTCCCCACTGACCCTGTGCACTGCTGTGCTTGGGGGTTGCTGGATCCAGCAAAAGCCCCTCCTGGGGAGATCCCGTGGGACAGGGGTTTGGCCGTGAGTAACTGCGAAGCGTGCTGGGGTGAAATCCCAGCGGAGAGGCGCTGGCTCTCAAACGGGCTGCTGGAGGCAGAGAGGCGCTGCCAGCAGCGGTGGGGGCCGGTGCGGGTGCTAATGGGGTTCCTGGCGCTGCGCGAGCTGGTGGGTTGGTGTGACGCTGCAGCGGCACG
>NW_010442103.1:0-306 GCF_000710305.1 Buceros rhinoceros silvestris | reverse complement strand
AAAGGTAGGATGCTCTGGGCTTGGCAGGGCTGGGCGATGCTGGGGCGGACGCTGCTGGGGTTTTTGTGCAGGCACCCTCCACTGTGCCCCCACACTGCCCAGCTCTGCTGGCTTTGTCTTTTTTCGTGACAGCAGTCTGGCATGAAGCAGAATGAGTGGGGCTGGTTGAGGTGCTGATGGGGAGTAGCTGGCGCCAGGGGCTGCTTTGAAAGAAAGAGGTAATCCCAGCTGGTCCAGGGCTGGGGAAAGCCCACAAGCTGCTCGGCGACTGGCTTGTCCCTTGCCAGTCGCTGCGGGGGCAGTGGG
>NW_010442102.1:0-306 GCF_000710305.1 Buceros rhinoceros silvestris | reverse complement strand
CGAGGGAGACGGAGGTCAGATACCGTGTCCCTGCATAACCCCCGTCTCTGCTTCCTTTGGCTCACCTGCTTCCAGGAGAAAGGGCCACAGCGCCCAGCCAAGGCGTCTCCTGCACCCCAGTAACTCTGTGCCCTTACGCTGGCAGATCCACAAGATCCTGCAGATCTCGGTGCTGGTGGTGGAGCTCCTGGACACGGGCTCCTCCGTGCTGGTCAGTCTGGAGGACGGCTGGGACATCACCACGCAGGTAGGACCCCGCGGCTGCCCCCGACGCTGGCTGCCCTGGCCCGTCCCCGGCAGCCCCTC
>NW_010442101.1:0-306 GCF_000710305.1 Buceros rhinoceros silvestris | reverse complement strand
CTCAGGGTTAGCCCATCCTGCTGGACACTTGACTTTGATCTCTTCTGGATTCCAGGAGATGTCCTGATTCCACCCCCCTCCCCCCACCAAGTTCAGATCCCATGAAATAACAGCTGTGTTACAGCCCACTGCAGTTCTTTGCAGTAATGTGCTGCAAAGAATTTGTGTTGCACATCCTTAATACGATGTGAGAGGATAGAGGAACCCAAATTTATGTGGACTTGTCAGTATCACGCGCGCAGAGTAACTCCTGAAGTGAACCGTGGGAGTGACCACGGCAGGGGAGAAGCCGAATTAGCCTGCTGT
>NW_010442100.1:0-306 GCF_000710305.1 Buceros rhinoceros silvestris | reverse complement strand
GATGGGACGGTTTTGCGCCTGCGGCGGAGCCCCCGCCACTGCCTGTTGGGGACGGTGCTGCCAGCAGAATGAGCTGGGGGTGAAGGAGAAAGCGATGAGCGAGGTGAGCAGTGCTGGGACCTTCCCCGGCGATGGCAGCGAGGAGGGGAGAGGAGGTACCTGTATGGAGGAAAGTACTGGGTGATGCACGCACCCTGGGGGCCACAGGGGAGATGGAAGCTGTGGTCGCAGCCCGGCTCCCCGCAGGTGATGGCAGCTCCCCTGTTCCCGCAGATGAAGCACTCCTGGAAAGGGCAGACAGCAGCC
>NW_010442099.1:0-306 GCF_000710305.1 Buceros rhinoceros silvestris | reverse complement strand
CTCCCCGGCTGTAACTCGGTTGTGTGTCCTCCTCACAGCGGCGGATCAGGGCTTGGGGGACTGCAGCCTCCCTTTGCCCAGCCATCCTTGAGCTGCCTCAGTTTTGCGTTCTTTCCTCCTCAGGCCGTATTTCACGTACTGGATCACCTCTGTCCACATCCTCATCACCTTGCTGGTCATCGGCACCTACGGCATCGCCCCCATCGGCTTCGCCCAACACGTGACGACAGAGTTAGTAAGTTTGAGAGCTACCAGCTGGGGCCGTCCCCTCCCAGCTCTCCAGTGACATGTCTGGCTCTGAAATGG
>NW_010442098.1:0-306 GCF_000710305.1 Buceros rhinoceros silvestris | reverse complement strand
TTCGTGCCCCGCCGCGGTGGGACAGGCGAGAGCTGGGAACCCGCCGACGCCGCTGCCGTGCCCCTCCTGCTTCCTAACGCGAGTGAGGGCCGCGGGGGACGGGAGAGAGGTACACAGCACGGGGGGCGGGGAGGACATCCCGTTCCACCTCCGCACCCTCCTGCCGAGCTGCCCTGCCCTGCAGGGCCACCTCCGCCGCGGTGGCACGGGGAGATTTAGCATCTCTTCCCAGGGGTGCTCGCGTATGAGGGAATGGGGATGGGCTGGCTGTCACCCTGCCGTGCTGCAGCCGGGTCCCATTCATCA
>NW_010442097.1:0-306 GCF_000710305.1 Buceros rhinoceros silvestris | reverse complement strand
GGTTTAAATACCAGTTAAAGAACCACAAGACCCCCTGGGACCATTCCATGACTTTGTTCTTTATCCTCACTATGCAAGACAGCAATGCTCTTTTTGGCAGTAGAGATCGGGAGCAACTGGAAGATGATCCCAGCATTGGCTTTTCTGCCCACTTTGGTGTTTGTTAACAGAGCCTGCTCTTGTATCCAGCCAGCTTCGATTACCCTGGTAAATAGAATATCTTTGCTTTCGGCATCAGGATGCTCAGCAAAGTAATCTGATACCCAGCCCAAAGGGGAGCCTGGTACTTGCATCCCAGCACATAAA
>NW_010442096.1:0-306 GCF_000710305.1 Buceros rhinoceros silvestris | reverse complement strand
GTCCGCGAGGACGGGGCAGCATGATTCCCTCTGCCCGTCAGCCCCTCCACAGCACCCCGAAGAGCCGACCTGCTGCATGCCCAGTGCCTGGGCACGGTCCAGGCGCTCGCCCCGCTCAGAGCCGCGTATTCACAGATTGGGGCTGTGTGGCCAAAGAAGGTTGAAAAGTTTTAACCTGGAAAAAAAATGTTTGGGGAGAATATGAAACTCCCAGGGAAGCCTTGAAGGGTTCGCTGAGAGATCCAGGCTCGCACGATGAAAACCCACAGCGCGGTACTCAGTGGCTGGCCAGCAAACCCCTCAGTA
>NW_010442095.1:0-306 GCF_000710305.1 Buceros rhinoceros silvestris | reverse complement strand
ATTGCTCAGAAACTTATCAGAACAGAAGCTATATATGCACTGAGACTGACATTGCCCGATTCACGCAGAATAGGGTCTTGCGACTGAGTTAAACAAGAGTAAAGCTGTAAGGAAAACTCTGATCATGGCCAGCATGAGAAGAAGCTGTTAAGTCTTAGCAAAGTAAAGAAAGAAAGAACAGAAGGCAGCTTTTTCTGTCTTTATGAGGATAACCAGTAATTTTCTGTTAGGATACCTTTATCTCTTGCTTATTTTTCAACATTCTGTATTTCTTTAGCAGTTTGCTTTCAACAAACTTTTTTTTTT
>NW_010442094.1:0-306 GCF_000710305.1 Buceros rhinoceros silvestris | reverse complement strand
GCGTCTGTCTTTTGCCTGTGGCCGTAACTGGTGAGGGAGCCCTCCCTGTCCTTCTGCCTCACTGGAGCAGAGGCAGAGGGATGGGTGAGCAGCTGTGGGGCCTTCAGTTGCCAGCTGGGTTTAATGCATGGCAACAGCGAACGTTTGCTTGTAGAACAGCAGTGACCTCAGCCGTTAACGTGACTACTCCCCTCTGCCCCGGTTCTGAAGAAGGTAAACCAACCAGACTATGGATTTACCAGAGACTGCAGCATCTCCCGCAGGTGAAGCTGTAGGTGGTGTGAAATCCTGTTACGCACAGCCTGT
>NW_010442093.1:0-306 GCF_000710305.1 Buceros rhinoceros silvestris | reverse complement strand
CGGCCGCCCCCTGCCAGGGTCCCCCTCCAGCCCCTGGCAGCGCTGTTTGCGCACCTGGAGCTGCGCCACGCGCCCTGCTGCTCCCATCTCAAAAGGCAGCTGTAGCCTGGCCCCGGGGTTAACACTGCTGTAAGCACACCCAGGGCTCTGCTCCTGCTGCTCCTCCTCCCTCACCTCTGAGCAGACCACACGAACGACCCGCCACCAGCCCGAGTAGTTCTGTCAGTGAGCACGAACTGCTTTTCATCCTCTCTCAGCGCCTGCAAACACCGAAGCCTTTAGGCAGGAGCAGGTTTGGCTCTGAAG
>NW_010442092.1:0-306 GCF_000710305.1 Buceros rhinoceros silvestris | reverse complement strand
AATTCTAATGTTCATTGAGCATGTAAAGGGGAAAAAAAAATCAATTTAATAACCTCTCTTCACAAACAGCGCCTGGAGGCTGCTCGGCGAACGCGGTTTTGAGAACTTCAGAAAGTCTTTTGTGCTGTTATTTATCGCAGGGGATTAAATGGAGCCCGAAGCAGGAGCAGCGCCACAGTCACCACGGCTGAGCCGGGTGTGCTCCAGCACCACGCTGCCGGCACGAGGTACCGGATCTACAACCCAGCTCGGTGGAAGGGCACGGAGGGTACGAGGGCAAAGAGAAAAGCTCCTGGCTTGGCTTTT
>NW_010442091.1:0-306 GCF_000710305.1 Buceros rhinoceros silvestris | reverse complement strand
TGAGTTGAGATGAAGACAGTTTCATAAATAAAGTAAAAGCAGTGCATGCAAGCAAAGCAAAATAAGCACCATTTCCCATTGGCAGGCAGGTGGTCAGTCATCTCCGGGGAAGCAGGACTCCATGCATAACGGTTACTTGGGAAGACAAAAGCTGTAACCATGAATGTTTTGTTTCCCTCAGCTTCAGCTTTTGTTGTTGAGCACAACATCATACTGTATGGAATATCCCTTTGGTCAGTTAGGGTCAGTTGTCTCAGCTATGTTCCCCTCCAGCTTCCTGTACACACCCAGCCTACCCTAGTGGGG
>NW_010442090.1:0-306 GCF_000710305.1 Buceros rhinoceros silvestris | reverse complement strand
GCTTTCTCCCAGGTGTCTTCTGAAGGTCTTTCGTGTATTCCCCCGTCTTTCAAAGCTGTTTTTCTTTGGCACTAACTGATGACACGGAGAGCTGCCCGTTCTGGCACTTCCCGGTTCCTAAACGAGTGATTCCAGTAAGGTCGATACACGTAACGATTCCTTTGTCGCTGTGATCTCTTTCAAATTCTGGCCCACTCACTGAAAGACCATTAGCGTAATAATTCAAATATTTTTTAATAGTAATTTGGGTAATACTGTGACATAGTTGGTCTAGCGTCCTCCAAGTCTTGGATAACCTGGTTGCCA
>NW_010442089.1:0-306 GCF_000710305.1 Buceros rhinoceros silvestris | reverse complement strand
GGCGCTGGGGGCGGGTGTGTGTGTGTGCAGAGACAGAAAGGAAACAACGCCAAGACAATCTTGGCAATTCTCCCTGGGTTTCTCACTACTACCTCTTGTGTCAGCCTTTAAGAGTCTTGCAACATACATACAAAGGCAAGAGCATCTGCAGGGAGGGGAAGGCGAATCCTTTGACCCATAAGCCCTATTCTTTGCCTAAATCTAGTCCCAAGTGCTAGACAGAATATTGTCAGGGGATCCAAAAGTGATGTCTGAGGAACAGGTATCAGCCTTTTATGTACTTACATTGTCTACTTTTAGTGCCTC
>NW_010442088.1:0-306 GCF_000710305.1 Buceros rhinoceros silvestris | reverse complement strand
CCCCCCGGGCCGCCCGGTGGCTGCGTTGGGCCCAGCAGCCTCTTTTTACAGCCCGTGCCTGTCTTTTGAGAGCTTTGCTATTATCCCACCCTTTCGTCACGCAGCATAAGCAGAGGTGCTCAGCGCAGGCATTCGTGCCGGTGCTGGGGCAGCGCAGTGCCCTCTAAGTGCTGTGCCCTTCCCTGGCAGGGGGACCCTGGGGACCCTGGTGAGGACGGCGCGAAGGGTGCCCGGGGCGATGCCGGCTCCCCTGGTGTGCCTGGAGAGAGGGTAGGGGCGGGCGCGCTCACGCAGGAGGCGGTGGGG
>NW_010442087.1:0-306 GCF_000710305.1 Buceros rhinoceros silvestris | reverse complement strand
TGGAGCTGAACTTGGCAAAGGATGCAAAGAACAATAATAAGGGCTTCTACAGGTATGTCAGTTGGAAAAGAAGGTCAAAGAAAGTGTAACCCCACCTGATGAGCAAGACTGGCAAACTGGTAACCACAGACAATGAGGAAGCTGAGGTACACAACAACTCTGTTGCCTCAGTCTTCACTGGAAACCTCTCTTTTCATGCCTCAAGTGGATGGAATGCAAGACGGGGCCTGTAGGAGCAAAGTGCCTCCCGTTGTAAGAGAAGATCAGGTTCGTGAGCACCTGAGAAATCTGAAAATACCTAAGTCA
>NW_010442086.1:0-306 GCF_000710305.1 Buceros rhinoceros silvestris | reverse complement strand
CACAAAGCCTGAATTACGCCCCTGAAATCGCCTTTGGAGGAGCTGCTATTATCTGGAGATTTATTTTCCTTTTCCAGCTCACGGGTTCCCCTCCTTCCCGATGCAGCGGGAGGCCAAAGGAGAGGGGAGGTGACCTGGTTCCCCTCCCCGGGGGGAGCCAAGATGTGCCGTAGGCTCCCTGTGGGATGTCCCCTCGGGTGTGGGGACAAGAGGAGCCAGTTCCGCTGGTGGAAGTGCCGGTGTGGCTGCGCCGCCGGGGGATGGGTGCTGCCTGGGGGGGGGACCCCGTCGGCCCCAGGGCACGGC
>NW_010442085.1:0-306 GCF_000710305.1 Buceros rhinoceros silvestris | reverse complement strand
GCCTGCGTCTTGAAGTAGCCGATGGCGTACTCGTCCGCGTAGGTGAGGAAGTAGAGGATGTTGTGCTTGATGTGATACTCCTTCAGGTGGTTCATCAGGTGCGTCCCGTAACCCTGGGAGAGCCACCATGAGACAGGGACCCCCCCAAACTCCCCTGGCAGCCCAAGGCAGATGGAATGTACAGCCCCCTCCCACCCACGGACCCAGGCAGCTGGAAGATGACCCAGGGCAACTGCTGCTGCTTGGGGCTGGCCAGCGCTGAGCGGGGCTGGCTACCCCAGGGGCTGGGGCGGTCCCAGGGCCCTC
>NW_010442084.1:0-305 GCF_000710305.1 Buceros rhinoceros silvestris | reverse complement strand
GGGAGAGAGAAAAATGTGGTGTTATTCTCTCATGGCTTTTTCCAAATGTGCAGATTATCCTGGCTGAATTAATTTCTAATTGTTCCCTGATGTGCTCTGGAAGGCAAGATGCTCGTAGCTGAAGGTTCCACCATCGTGTGAACTTGCGTACATGCACATGCTTAACTTCGTAGACCACGGACGCGATGTTAGAAATCAACTGTCATTAGGCTCTACCTAAACTGTGTGCAAAGTTGATAAAGTTAAGCATTTATTGGGGAAGTAAATGTACTTAAACAACAACTGGGGAATGAAAAGAATATGAA
>NW_010442083.1:0-306 GCF_000710305.1 Buceros rhinoceros silvestris | reverse complement strand
ACGTAAGGAGCCTCCGTCCCCGTGGCTGTGGCGGGGGTGTGGGGTTTTAGGGTGCCAGACACTGGCTACAAACCTGGAGAACGTTTGCAGGAGGAAAGTCTGAATAGCGCCTGCTCTGAAAGCTGGGATGTGCCCGAGGCGTGGAGACATGC
This sequence comes from Buceros rhinoceros silvestris, assembly GCF_000710305.1. Lineage (NCBI taxonomy): Eukaryota > Metazoa > Chordata > Aves > Bucerotiformes > Bucerotidae > Buceros > Buceros rhinoceros. Next base: position 154 of record NW_010442083.1, on the reverse strand, counting down.
AGGATGCGCTCCAGTGCGCCAGGCAGACCCAGACCTCTGTTGTCACAGCACCAGTCTCTGTTGGTGTGGGGAGCAGTCCCAGGGCTCCCTCCCAGTGGGTCAGCACCCGGCGGTGCTGAGAGGCGGACCTAGGGACGCCTGCAGCGCGCCTGGC
>NW_010442082.1:0-306 GCF_000710305.1 Buceros rhinoceros silvestris | reverse complement strand
AACCAAACAAAAACGAACTCCAAAACAAAACACATATTCTGCTCTGTTTCCTTAAAGCTGAAATTGCTGATGAATGTGATTTTAATATCTTCTCCTCTGACTGCAGAAGAGAGAAAAAAAACAATACTTTATTTCTTCCTCCATCTTTTTGTTGATTTCTTTGTAGGCACACTGGTTTCAAAATAATTTTAAGAAAAAATGTAGAAAGGGACCCCAACAGCTCCTGTTATACTGTTTAGCTTTCTCTTCACACCTGTTTCCTCTGGCTGATGGGTTTTTTTCTCTCCTGGAAAGAATGAGCAGAAT
>NW_010442081.1:0-306 GCF_000710305.1 Buceros rhinoceros silvestris | reverse complement strand
AGTCAGCCTCTCCCCTCCTCCATCCTTATGTTACCTCTTTGCCCATCTGAAGACAATCAACGATTCCTGCAACCCACTGCTTGGACCTTGCCAGCTTTATCTTTACTCTCTTCTTTTGAGTTTACAGGGTCACATGCTGGGAAAGTTCATCTCTGCTCCCGAGGAACTGATTTGGAGAATGGTCCTGGAGAGGCCAGCTGGGTTGGCCAACCACAGCCCCGTGATAGCCATATCACCAGAGTGTTCAAACACTGGTTAACCTTTGCCCAGGTATACTCCACTTGCCTGTTCAAGGGCTCAACTGCA
>NW_010442080.1:0-306 GCF_000710305.1 Buceros rhinoceros silvestris | reverse complement strand
AAGCCGTTACTATTTAAAAGGTTTGGCATATTATTGTTCCCTTTACAACTGTACAGCTTAAGTTCCCAACGTGTCACACGCAGGTCTGTGCCACCACACTTTCTGAGGCCTCGGCGCAGTGCAGCTGTTTAATGAACAAGAACCTACAGTTCGAAGCTGGTAAGAAACGAGAGTGTGAAGTGAAGCATCTCAAAATTACAGTTCTGAAAAGTAAAATGGACAGATGTCAGTAGGAGCTGCAGGGTTTCTGTCCTGGTAAAAAACGTTAGTCATGTATTTCATTGCCTCCTTACACCTAGTAAGTGC
>NW_010442079.1:0-306 GCF_000710305.1 Buceros rhinoceros silvestris | reverse complement strand
CAGTCCCAAGGTCTAGCCAGGTCAGATAACATCATCCTCAGCATGAAGCTGCGGGGGCGGCTGGTGGCAGCGAGCACCTTTGCATCACTTCTTGTTATTTTTTGTTCCTTTTTTCCCTCTCCACTCGTTAAACTGTCTTTATCTCACCCTGGGCATCTTCCCCTCAGGTTTGCTTTCCCAGTTCTCCTCCTGCGTGCCACTGCGGAGCAGGGATGGGGAGGTGTGGGAGTGAGTAAGCGGCTGGTAGGTGTTTACTTTCTGGCCAGGGTCAACCCCCCACGATGCTAAAGAACACCTGAATTAACA
>NW_010442078.1:0-305 GCF_000710305.1 Buceros rhinoceros silvestris | reverse complement strand
ATATTTATATATTATATTAATCCTAACTTTTCTAATTATCTCCATGTTATTCATAATTATTTTACATTACTCATTTTAGTTATTTCAAATTATTCCTTATTATTTTAGGAATGATAACATTTAGTCTTGATTTCCAACTTGGACTAATTTGGTGGAAAGACTTCACTGAATTCTGTGAATTTTGGATCAAGCCTTCAGAAAGCGGTATGATTTACACAGCTTATTTCAATTATGAACGCTTGTGTATTTCTTAACCCACAAAACTTCCTGCATCCCTTACTGTCCTGGGTTCAACATGGAGGAAC
>NW_010442077.1:0-305 GCF_000710305.1 Buceros rhinoceros silvestris | reverse complement strand
CCAAATCAGACTTTATTTCTTTGTAAATGATTTTAAAAACCAGTTTTTTGTTTACAGTAACAATAGCTTTTCTCGAAGCTTACCCAAACCAGGTGTGCACTTAGACTGCCTCTCATTGGCAGCGTGATGCTGTTTCTACCCAAGTGATCAGTAGGATCGGTCTTTTCACTTATTCATCATTAATCAACACGATTCATTAGAATAATGCAACAGCTTTAAAGCAGTGATTTATACAGTGCATTGTGTTAATCCTTGCTAACTCTGTCATAATTCGTTATGAAATTCTGATTTAGTGTGGATGTTAT
>NW_010442076.1:0-306 GCF_000710305.1 Buceros rhinoceros silvestris | reverse complement strand
ATTCACCTTTCTCAAAGGTGGAAGAGGGTCTTTGCTCACTGGCTAGCGGCATTCACTGAAAGAGGTTTGAACTAGACTAGAAGGGGAGGGGAATTGTATCAGACTTGCCAGTGACAAGCTGTGGGGTGGTATGCCAAGGTTAGAGGGACAGGATGCTAATGAAGGTCCTCAACCTGTTGCTCTAAGGTGTGTTGGGTGTACTGCAGCATGCTTGAAGTCTTACAGAGATGAACTGAGGCTCCTGATGGAACAGAAACCATCAGGGAAACACCAGTGAAATAACTCAAAGGAATTAAGGGGTGTTCC
>NW_010442075.1:0-306 GCF_000710305.1 Buceros rhinoceros silvestris | reverse complement strand
TACGTTGTGCGGAAGAGGTCACAGTGGCAGCACGGTGGGGACTGGCGCGCCCAGAGGATGCTGCACGCCGAGTACCGCTCCCCTGGGCACGGATGCTTCAGCGCGGGCCGCTGCCCTCACTCCCTGCATGGGATGGGAGCAGAGGACTCACCACACTGAGGATGGCGTAGACCATGAGGTCGATGGCCACGTTGGTGGTTGTTCGCCAGTCCCGCACGGGCCGGGTGCCTTTCTGGTAGTGGGACAGCAGGTAGTGGGACAGCCGGCGCAGCGCGGGCTCGGCACGCTCTGGCGCCCGGCTCCCGC
>NW_010442074.1:0-306 GCF_000710305.1 Buceros rhinoceros silvestris | reverse complement strand
GCTGCTTGTCACCATCTTCCCTGACGGCTGGTGCCCGGACCTGGCCCCTCTGGTTTTGTTGGCAGGGTGACAGCTTCTTCCCATCCCCTCTAGCCCCACATGTCCTGTGCTCTCCCGCAGGGCACACGGGACTACAGCCCCAAGCAAATGGCCATTCGCGAGCGAGTCTTCAGCGCCATCGTCGGCTGCTTCAAGCGCCACGGGGCAGAAGTCATTGACACGCCGGTGTTTGAGCTGAAGGTGAGTGAGGACGCTGCGAGCTGGCTTCACCAATGAGCATCCCGCAGCTGAAAGCCTGTGCCTTGT
>NW_010442073.1:0-306 GCF_000710305.1 Buceros rhinoceros silvestris | reverse complement strand
TGTGTCTCGGTTGTCCCCATGCTGTTGGTGGCGCGCCAGCGGTAGGACCCCGCGTCTGCGGCCTTGACGGGCCTCAGGGAGAGCTGGGCCCCCTGGCGGTACAGGGGCCGCCCCTCCAAGGTCCACTCGTAGTGATCGGACGGGGGATTGGCCGAGTCCCGGCAGCGCAGCGTCAGCTCGTCACCCTTGTAGACGGGGAACGACGGCACCATCTCCACCTGCACCTCCCGCGGGGCGTCTGGCAAGGGACGGCAAGACCAGTAGAGACCAGTATGGGTCCTACAGGCACCTTGAGAAGCCCGTAAG
>NW_010442072.1:0-305 GCF_000710305.1 Buceros rhinoceros silvestris | reverse complement strand
GCACACACAGGGAAATTGCTCAGGAGCACACAAAGGAATGTGTGTTCCAGCAGAAAGTGCTGGACCTACAATGCATGCTCAAATTCACCACGCAACTGTCTGCTGGAGGGAGGCTGTCGCGTATCCTGTACAGCCTCCCAGCAGCACTAGGATGAGCGAAGCAGTGCGTCCTTCTGCACAGGTTCTCAGACACACCATGTTTCTAACTTGTACCAGAGCTGTGTGTGCTTTGGCAGGAGAAGAGTATCTGGGGAAGGCCAAGAAGATAAAATCTTAACACAAGCATACTAGAAAATGCAGTAAAA
>NW_010442071.1:0-305 GCF_000710305.1 Buceros rhinoceros silvestris | reverse complement strand
AGAGCGAGCGCTCGTCTACAAGCTGTGACAGAGGGGACTCCATTTCTGTTCTTCATAGTTGTACAGGAGGTATTTCTGAGGGCTGCCTGGAGTCATTCTGTGCTTTTACGCTCTTACAAAACCTAAAGCGCTCTCTGTTCCTACGCTGGCACTGTATAAAAGTCAGGACAGACCGTACTGCTTTCTAGGCTCTGTAGGTCCCATTCGATTATTCCACTCGGCAGAAATGGAAAGTTCATGAGGAAGTGAGAGTGAATATTTAGCTGATGGTATGAATCACAGAATCCTGGACTGGTGGGGGTTAG
>NW_010442070.1:0-305 GCF_000710305.1 Buceros rhinoceros silvestris | reverse complement strand
TGGGAGTGTTGAACTCCTCGTGGCTGTGATTACCCCACGGGTCAGCGCTGGGGGAATGGCGATGTCCCTGCCCTCCGTGCTGCAGCAGTGGCATCCGTGCACTCGGCACAGCTTCACTTCCATGCCCGCGCTGGCAGAAGCGTCCCTAGGAGCGATGGGGGGTCTTGAGAGAGGAGACCAGAGGGGAGTGCTGGATCCAGCCCTGCTGCTCCCCATCCTCCCCCTCCTCGGGGCCACGGGGATGAAGATGAGTGAGGGGAGGAGGGAGGCAGGGAGCTGCCCGGAGAGCGACGGCGCTGCCCGGG
>NW_010442069.1:0-305 GCF_000710305.1 Buceros rhinoceros silvestris | reverse complement strand
AGCTGACGGTCAAAGCCACCAGAACGGGGCGCCCGGAGCCACGCAGGCGGCATTAATGAGCTTTTGCTCCGAAACGGCACGGGACAGGCCAGGGACAGCCGGCAGTTACAGCACCGTGTCACTCGCATGAGGGTCGGGGCTGCTTTTCGTCCATTTTCCAGGGGAAAGGAGCCCGGCTCAATGCCCCGTGCCCGGTGGGTCCCCTCGGGGACACCCCACCCCGGGCCGACTCCAGCCCCGCCGGACAAAAGGGAAAAAAAGCTGCTAAATACCGGCGAGGTTGAGCAGCGGGGTCACCCCGGCAG
>NW_010442068.1:0-306 GCF_000710305.1 Buceros rhinoceros silvestris | reverse complement strand
TCGGGTGGGTCTGACCCGCCCGTTGCACCCATCTCCGCTCCGAGGCCGTGCTGGAAGCCTCTTGTGGGAAGGATCCCAGCGAAAAGGGTGCAGGCGATGGGGGAAGGAGGGCAGAAGAAAACCACGAGGCACCTGGGACACAAGGCAGTGCCAAGCAAGGATGGGGACGGAGACGATAAAGGGGCTTGGAGAGCAGGGGTGTCCCTGGGGTCATGCTTCCCTGTGCCACTGCCTGGAAAAGGGAGCCTGCGCTGCCCCGGGGGGGCCCTCCAGCTCCCCAGGAGTGCAGACTGGTATTTCAGTCTA
>NW_010442067.1:0-305 GCF_000710305.1 Buceros rhinoceros silvestris | reverse complement strand
GGAGTATTCCACCGAGAAGTTGTTCTTGTGCTGCCCCCGGCCCCGGCTCCAGACAAAGAGGAGGAGGAAGCAGAAGAGCACCACGCCCAGGAAGGTGATGCAGCCCATGGCCGTGGAGACCAGGATGGTCTTGAGGTCCAACGTAAACTTCAAGAAGACTTGTGTGTCGTTGTGGGAGGTGTCGTTGAACTCGCTGAGGTACAAAGTCCGGTTCCCGTAGTGGGAACCGTCAGCCGGGCGCCCCTTGACTGTCAGGGTGGCGAAGTAGGTGTCGTTGCCACCCGCGTTGCTGGCGATGCAGATGT
>NW_010442066.1:0-305 GCF_000710305.1 Buceros rhinoceros silvestris | reverse complement strand
TGGTGTCCCACAGGGAATTGGCCTGAGAGTCCTGCAGGTAGGGCACGCTCTGACTGAGGTATTTTTCAGGAAAATAGTGCTATCTGTCATGATTGCATTTGGCAAGCCTCACCAGATTTACAGTTGTAAAAAAACCCACAGCGTTTCCCAACATGATATAATCATAGATGCAAGTCCCTTTACTTCAAGGAGGAAACAGCTTTGAAATGGCAAATGAAGTTTAGCAAATTTTGTCAACTATTTGAATAGGGAATTATTACTGAAAGTATTTTTTTGCTACACAATCATTCTGTTTTCTGTGAGAA
>NW_010442065.1:0-305 GCF_000710305.1 Buceros rhinoceros silvestris | reverse complement strand
CTTTTTCCATACTTAGAATATGTTCTCTTCACCAGCAAACTGTGATTTAATATAATTCTGTTTAGGATAATACCATTTGCTATTAATACTCTGAAGTGTCCTAACATTACAATATTTCACTTCAGATACAGCTTTAGATGTTCATATGAGCTAAATTAAACCATTATTCAAGTTCTGGCACGTTGTAAGATACAAGAAAGCAGGAAGAGGAGGAAGATGCTGACAAAAATTCTGTCTGAACAAATCATCATGAATTATTCTATTGAAGGCTTGAAGATATAATCATCAAAATTCTGTAAAAAAAA
>NW_010442064.1:0-305 GCF_000710305.1 Buceros rhinoceros silvestris | reverse complement strand
ATTACTGTACTATAATAATGCATGTTACAATGTAATTAATGTAATTCAATATTCATCTAAAGAAAGATAATCTTTAAGAATAGAGGTTTTTCAGAAATTATAGTTAAAAAAAAAACATGTATCTCAAGCAGTTAGCCATTATTTGGGAAGTTATTTCTGTGAGGAGAAAAAAACCTGATGTTTTAGACAGTCCTACTCATTTATTATTTTATTTTCCTCAAAGCAAAACAAAACAGAGAGCAGCAGTAATTTTCTGTGCATAGTTGCAGGACTTTTGCCAGTCACTAGTCACTTCTTTTTTTTTT
>NW_010442063.1:0-305 GCF_000710305.1 Buceros rhinoceros silvestris | reverse complement strand
AAAAAAAAAAAGTGACTAGCAAGATATGTTGGTACTATAAATACAAAATTTTAACGCACTCCCTTGTCTAAGTCCCAGATTCTTCTCACTTTTTCAACCTTTTAGCTTCCCTGAAAGCAATCATAAACATAACTTCCGTACACTGATTGTTCTCCTGTAAATGAATTGTTGTGAGCATATCTGTCTTTAAAGAAGATGTATCCTGCTTAGTGAACACCTGTCTTCCGACAGGTTTGTTGGGTTTGTGCCTGGCAGGGTTTCTGTAGCAGCGGAGGGAGCTACTGGTGTGGCTCCTGTAAGAAGCT
>NW_010442062.1:0-305 GCF_000710305.1 Buceros rhinoceros silvestris | reverse complement strand
GATGATCCTGCTCCTTCACCTCCACCACTGATCCAGCAGCAGGGAACCCCCCGCCGTGGTCTGCAGTCACGGGGCCGTGTGGGTCTGTCACGTCTCCCTGAGGAGCGCGAGGCCGAGTCACCCTGGGAATGCTCCCTCCGTCACGCAGCGAGGGCGGCCTCGTAATTAGGGCGCTGGATCCCGGGTAGCCTTAGGGAAGCCATTTGGTTCCTCGGTGAGTCAGCCCTCCTCTTTGGGCTGGGAGGAGCCGCCTCGTTCCTCCCGGTTGCCTTGACCCCTTCAGAGGGTCCCTGTTTGAAGGAACG
>NW_010442061.1:0-305 GCF_000710305.1 Buceros rhinoceros silvestris | reverse complement strand
TCATCTAGGGTGGTTTGATGCTTGACAGAGGTTTGCTTTTGGGAAGTTTTTTCTGTCCCTATGACTGCTACCAACAGCTGCCCTTCCATGTAAACACTGATGACACTACTGAGGTGACCTGGGAAATGTTAAGCATGACGACAGGTCGCTGGAGGCGATAGCGAAGGGCGTGGAAGTCTCACGTGGTATCCTTGTCAGTCATGATAAAGAAGAGTCTGAATAAGAGTCAGTGGACACTGCACGTTAACAACTGATTGCTCAGCTAGTGATGGCAGCAGGCTCTCAGTTTTTGTGATTGTGGGAAC
>NW_010442060.1:0-305 GCF_000710305.1 Buceros rhinoceros silvestris | reverse complement strand
GGGCCCGACGTTTCCTCTGTAATCATTATCATTAACTTTTTACTGTCATTAGGAGTAACTCCAAGTGAACACATTCTGGCTCTCACAAGGTGTTTTGTCAGCTCTGTTTAGGACACGAACACCCAGAAACAAACCCTCTTTTTGACACCTCATCGCCGTGATTCAACGTTTGGAGCTTACAGCGGGTTTCCGACCAGCAAAGGCATCATGTGAAAATCAGTTAACTCATGAGGACGCCTCCCGCGTTCATCAGCCGCTTCTGCTGGCAGCAGCAACAGACATGCCGACTCCACTGGCACAGCCAG
>NW_010442059.1:0-305 GCF_000710305.1 Buceros rhinoceros silvestris | reverse complement strand
AGACAGGAAGGGATTACACATATACCACCGATCCGAACACGCGTCCCCCTTGAACAAAGCCATTCCTGCCTCTCCGTGCAGCCGGGGCTGGGAGCGGGCTCCCAGCTGCTCTGGGAACGCTGCGGATCACTTTCCTTTCCCACTGTCAGCACCTGCTTAGAGGTTACTTCCTATGACCTTCGGGGTAACCCCGAATCACAGTTTTACTGCCCTGAGAAAGAGATGGGGATGATAAACCAGGGGGGCGATGAGGAGCCCCTTCCGCCCCCCTTGTGATCGCTCCAGCCCCCGCGGACTCACGGCCT
>NW_010442058.1:0-305 GCF_000710305.1 Buceros rhinoceros silvestris | reverse complement strand
CAAAAAGCAAGTGAGCACTAGAACCCTCCGCTCCTCCTCAGTGAGGGGGGAACCGCAGGCCTCCACGTCCCCCTCTCGTCCCGAGGAGTTAAAAAGCTGCGTGGTGAGAGCCGCAGAGGTAAAACGAGAGCCAGAGCTGGCCGAGAAACCCTTCTCCTGCGGCTGGAGCGGGGCTTGAGCGCAGCAGGTCTCGATGCACGAGCATTTTTTCTGTTGTGCTTTTCCCCGAAGCGAAAGAGCGATGAACGCCCAAACGCTCTGTTTAAAACACCGTCAGGTTGTTCTGGTATCAAAACGGTGTTTGG
>NW_010442057.1:0-304 GCF_000710305.1 Buceros rhinoceros silvestris | reverse complement strand
GTCTGCAGGTGAGGGGCCACCACGGGGCGGGGTGGGACCTCCAGGGGAGGAGAAACCACGAGGAGGACGGATGGAACAGGGGGAGGATGGTGGGACGGGGAGATGGTGGGAGGGGGACATGGTGGAGATGGTGGGACATACGGATGGTGGGACATGGAGATGATGGGACACAGTAGGACCTGGAGCTGGTGGCATGGGGATGAGGTGGCCGGGGACTGGTAGGATGGGGCCAGTTGGAGATGGTGGGACATGGTGGGATGGGGACTGGTGGGACAGGGACAGTTGGAGGTGGTTCGTCATGATG
>NW_010442056.1:0-305 GCF_000710305.1 Buceros rhinoceros silvestris | reverse complement strand
TTTATTTATTTTTATCTCCATTAATATTTCTCCCTTCAGAACAGATCCCTCCCTGGCCCAGCAGAATATAGTCCGGCACCTCCCCGGGTGTTTTGAAAGCTCCTAAAAATAGTGGCGAGCCCTGGCCAAAGTTAACAGAGCTGAACTTTCCATGGAAAACAGCAGCAGGCAGGACACAGGGGGTGTTTGAAGCACTTAATGTAAAGCTAAGGTAGAAGCGCCAGAGGGTCCCCAGCCCCGCTTCTGGTCCCACTGCGGTCTGGCCGGCAGGAGAGGGGATTTCTGTGTTTGCCGGGGTGTGCCAC
>NW_010442055.1:0-305 GCF_000710305.1 Buceros rhinoceros silvestris | reverse complement strand
AGTGACGGCTCTGATGCCGCAGGGACAGGATCACCACAGCCACATGGGGCACCATGGACCTCACTGGCTGCAGGATCAGCCCCCAGACCCCTTGGCTCTTCCAGTGCTCTCCCCACAAGCAAAGCCCCAGATCTCAGCGGAGCTAATGGGACTTAGAGAGCTAATGCTTACTAATAAGAGAACGCAACCGAATGCATGGGATTAAAAAATTAAAATGACAAAATAAGCTGCTTATGCAGCCCATCCAGCAAACGCCTGCCAGCAGCACCTGAAATCCCCCACCCTGGGCACCCCAGCCCATCGGG
>NW_010442054.1:0-305 GCF_000710305.1 Buceros rhinoceros silvestris | reverse complement strand
GCCATAATTAGGCTAATGCTGCCTCTGTTCTGTCAGCTCCTTTCCATCAGCCCCAGGGTAGGGGCCAGCAGACTACTCCAGCACCCTCACCGCAGCATCGACCATTCCCTGCCGGGGCACCCAGCCCCGGGACTGGCACCGGGTGCCAAGAGCCAGGCTGGCAGCGGGGGATGAGGTACAGCACGGGGGGCCCAGCAGACCTGCTGCCTGGGGAGGGAGGGACATGCATCTGGAGAGTCTTCCCCAACGGCCCCTGCTGACGCCGGGGCCATGCGCGCCCACCCAATGGAGGAGAGTATGGCAGC
>NW_010442053.1:0-305 GCF_000710305.1 Buceros rhinoceros silvestris | reverse complement strand
GCGCCGCTGAGGCCGAATCCGGCCCCAGCTGGTCCCCAACCCTCCTCCTCTGTTGCCCCCCGGGGTGGCAGGAACGGTCCCGCCGCTCCCCGGCCTCTCCTCGCCCCGCTGGCGCGTTTGTTTTCCCAAACCCGGCCGTAGGAACAACCTCTTGATTAAGTGTATTAATAGTTAAACTTTCAGCTCATAGCTTAAACTCACCAGACCACGAAAAGCTCCCTCCTTTACTCATGCTCTGTTGCTCAACTAAAATATTGCACTCAAAAGGGTTGGATTTTTTTTTTTCCTTTTCCCCTCCTTTTCCC
>NW_010442052.1:0-305 GCF_000710305.1 Buceros rhinoceros silvestris | reverse complement strand
TCCCTTGTCCTGCAGGCCAAGGAGAGCATTGAGCAGCTGGTTTACCTGTGCCAAACCGACAAGGAGCCTGTGCGGGAGGCAGCCAAGCAGAGCCTGATGCTGTGCGGTGAGTGTCCTGTGGCTGCCCCCTGCACCCAACCCACCCACGGCACCCTGAGTGGCACCTCCCAGTGCCGCCAGCACCCACGGGAGAAGGGGAGAGAAGGGAAGAGAAGGGGGTCCCGGGCTGGTCCCTTGCTTACCCCGGCACTCTGGCTCATCGTGCCCCAAGCTCTGCCGGGCAAGAGGAGGCTGGCCGCGGGCAG
>NW_010442051.1:0-305 GCF_000710305.1 Buceros rhinoceros silvestris | reverse complement strand
GCTGGCGGTGCCAGCGGAGCTGGGGTAGGTGTTGGCATGGGAGGTGAGGTGGTACCCACCTGGGGGTGTGTGGGAGGCTCCAGCGTCACCTCCCCTGCACACAGCCTTGCGAGGAGAGGCGGTGGGGTGGCGGGGCTTTGTCCACCTCAGCCTTGCTTGGAGCTGTGTGCTCTCACATGTGGCTATTCCTGCATCCCAGCAACCTGTCCCCATGTCCCCTCGCAGGTACGAGTGTGCTGGCCTGCCCGCAGGCTTGGGCCCAGGTGGTGTGGTCTGTCTGTCGTCGGCATTGTGTGGCTGGGGGG
>NW_010442050.1:0-305 GCF_000710305.1 Buceros rhinoceros silvestris | reverse complement strand
AGAAGAAGAGAATTAAAGTATTTCTCCACCTGCACATCACTGCATCTGACTGGTGGTGGAACTTTTGGGCAGGACGCTGCTTCTGTAAGAGCCGGGGGGCAGGAAGGGAACCGCGGGCAGCGCCTTCTCCCTGCCGTCCCAGAGGAGCCACTGACCCCCTCCTCCTTCTGACCCACAAGGAATTCGCCCATCGGCGCTGCCATTGTTTGAGCTACTGCTGCTGCCTGCTGCTGGACAACTGCTGCTGCCCTGGGGGGAACACCATGCTGCTCCTCCCTGCCGTTTTCCTGGTGGCCGCTGCACAT
>NW_010442049.1:0-305 GCF_000710305.1 Buceros rhinoceros silvestris | reverse complement strand
TCTTACAGGTCTCTTCCAACCAGATGATTCAAGGTGGCATTGTTACAGCACAACATGGGGTGTTTTTTGCAGCACAACAAGGGATCATTTCACAGAAACGTGGTGGGGGGACACGCAGAACTGGAGTGCTGCAGCCTCCTCAGGAGGGACAGGCCAGGGAGAAGAGGCAGAGAAGTGACCCTAAATGCCAGAGAGAGTTTTGGTTGTCTTGAGCTTAGCAATGGTGGTGAAAGGGTGGAGTATTTATGGGTTAAAATCAGGGGAATGGCCAACAGGGCAGACATCCCAGTGGGGGTCTGCTGTAC
>NW_010442048.1:0-305 GCF_000710305.1 Buceros rhinoceros silvestris | reverse complement strand
CCCTAAGGAGGAAGGAGCAGTAGAAAATGTGTGATGGGACTGACTGCAACCCCCATTCCCTATCTTCCTGCATTGCTTCGGGGAAAGAGGTAGAGAAAGTTGTGAGCAGAGCTGAGCCTGGGAAGAAGTGAGGTGTTTTGGGGGGAAGGTGTTTTTCAGATCTGGTTGCACTTTTGGTTGATTGGTATTCTGTTTTGATCGGTAAATTGGTGGTAATTTTGTTGTTTAAATTGAATTAATGTTTTTTCCCCAAGCCAAATTTATTTTTTGCCTATGACCATAATTGGTGAGTAAGCCCTCCCTGT
>NW_010442047.1:0-305 GCF_000710305.1 Buceros rhinoceros silvestris | reverse complement strand
ACACTGACAACAGCAGCAGCAGTATTTCATCCTTGTGACCCACCGGGTGGAATCATGGCTGTTTGGAGCCCAGGAGAGGCGGCTCCTGTGGGGGTCTGTGCCCCCCAGCAAGGAGTGGGGAAGGGAGGGGATGGGAGGGGATGCAGGGAGGGATGGGTTTGGAGAGAGTATGGGGCTGGAGGGGTCTGGGAGGTTGTGCAGGGAAGGATGGGGCTGGGAGAGGTGTAGGGAGGGATGTGGGGAGAGATGGGGTGGGGAGAGATCAGGGGAGATGGGGTGGGAGGGATGGGACTGGGGAAAATGAA
>NW_010442046.1:0-305 GCF_000710305.1 Buceros rhinoceros silvestris | reverse complement strand
ACACGGGGGTGGGAGAGGCTGTGCCCCACCGCTGCATCCCCGGCTCGTCCCGCTGTGCTCTGCCTGCTGTTTCAAGCCCAAACCCTGGAAGCTCAAGGGGAGAAAGCCACAACAATGGGGCTTTTCTTCACCCCGGGAACGAAGCCGCGCTGTCCCGGGGTGGGGGCTGCTCTCCCTGTGCCGCTGTGTCAGCAGTCAGGGACGAGGAGGTTCTCCAGCCCCCGCAGCAGCCTGTGGGCAGCGGGGTCTTGTCTCCAGAGAGCGTTTTCTCTTGCTTTGCTCTCAGGGACTCATTTTGCTGCTTG
>NW_010442045.1:0-304 GCF_000710305.1 Buceros rhinoceros silvestris | reverse complement strand
AAAATTCGCCTCTAGAAAAGGGCCATGTTGGAAGAATAGTTTTTGGTGATCATGCTGGAAGCAGCAACTCAGTCCCACGGGCCCAGAGATCTCCCAGGATGGGCTTGGGAGGTGCTGAGACCCCTTGGGTACAGCCTCATGCCTGCGGTTCTATGGACATTTCTTCACGGGATTACTTCAGACGGATGAGAATCTCTGTTCTCAACTCCCTGGCGTTTCATATCGTTCGTGTGTTTGTTCTGGTTTTGTTTTTGGTAATAAAAACCTTCTTGTTGCTTGAGCTAAAGCTTTATTTGCTTGCTCT
>NW_010442044.1:0-305 GCF_000710305.1 Buceros rhinoceros silvestris | reverse complement strand
CTCACAGGCAGGTCCAGGCCCAGGGGCTGGGTGTCTGTGTGGGGTTTATCTGCAGCAAGAAGGCACTGTGCAGTCAACACAGGGCGGACCCGAGCCCACAGAGGAGAGTATTTCATGAACATCAGAATTTAAGCGCCGTATGGAGGGGGAATGTGGTCTCACGTGGGGAGCGAGGGGGTGGTGGGGCTTGGCTGTGCAGCCGGATGCTCTGGTGAGGCTCTGAAACAACCCAGCCCCTCTTCTCCTTCCAGCTCCTCCCGTTTGAAGACATGGCCCTGACCCACTGAAGGGACCCGGCAGAGATG
>NW_010442043.1:0-304 GCF_000710305.1 Buceros rhinoceros silvestris | reverse complement strand
TGTGCGGGGCTTTCTTAAACACTTGTTAAAAAAGTGTCAGCCTCTGAACAAACTAACTTAAAGCCATCATATGGGAATGGACAGAAATACAAGAAAAAGCTTTTGAAGAAGAAAAGAGGCTATAATTTCAAGTTCTGCATTAATTAAATATTATAACCCAATGGAAAGGCTGGTCTTGGAAAGTGACACATTGGAGAACAGTCAGGAAGTCACATTAATGCAGTGAGAATGTCTAAAAAGATCTATGAACTGTGATTTCTTAGTAAATAAATGAGAAAAAATTAGCACTAGACCTTTGCAAAAC
>NW_010442042.1:0-304 GCF_000710305.1 Buceros rhinoceros silvestris | reverse complement strand
ACCCGGCCCCCTCCCCCGGCTTCACCAAAACCGGGGCCAGGCTGGCTCTGCCAGCAGCGACTCCCTCTTCTCCAAGGGAGACCAAGCAGTGATGTGTGAGCTGGCTGCCTTGGTGGGGAGGAGACGGGCCTCAGCTGTAGCTCCTCTCAGTTTTCCCTCCATCTGATTGCTTCTGCTTGGAGGCAGAATTTGAGGTGACTGCGTGGCAGGATTCAGCATGAAGTCCAAGCCCTCCAAAACGCAGCGTGCCAAGAAAACCAGGCATCCCAAAACCCTGAGAGCATCTGGCTTCTTCTTAATCCTG
>NW_010442041.1:0-305 GCF_000710305.1 Buceros rhinoceros silvestris | reverse complement strand
AACCCAGAGCAGCGCGGGGAGGGAGCATCACCTCTGGATTTCCCAAGTGCTGCAGAACCCCAGTAACCGCCCAGCACAGAGTCACCTCAGGGCACTTTTCTCCCTGCTGTACAAATACGCCAGTTAAACTGTTTTGGAAGCCAAATGCGGTTTCGTGTAGAGCAAAGCAAATATTTGATGAGGAGGGAGACACTATAGTGTCCACGGTGCCAGCGTAAATCTGTGGGTTAGAAACGGGGTGACCTAGTTTAGCATCGGAAGATCCTTGCTCGTGGCGTCCTGTGTGTGTTTGTGTCCCTGGGGAT
>NW_010442040.1:0-304 GCF_000710305.1 Buceros rhinoceros silvestris | reverse complement strand
GGACCGATACGGGCGGCTGGACCGAAGGAAGTGGGAGGATCCGGTCGCAGGCAGCAGGCCGGCCCCCCTTCTCCCCCCTGCCAGTGGCCGCTTGTGCAGCTTTGGAGATCCCCCGCTCCCCCGCCGTCCAAAGCTGCCGCCGCTTGTGCCGTTTGGGCAATGCCGGGGCGTGAGCTGGGATCCAGTGGCTTCCCCCGCTCTCCCCTGCCATCCAAAGCTGCCGACGTTTCTCAGCCCCCTCTTGCCTGTGTCGGCCAAAGGAGGCGTTAGCGTGGTGCAAAGTAAACAAAAGGGTTGTATTTAA
>NW_010442039.1:0-304 GCF_000710305.1 Buceros rhinoceros silvestris | reverse complement strand
GATGATTCTATGATTCTATATTCCAATGATTTATTTATTTTTAAGCATTTGTTGTAGTTTAGCTAGTTTCAATCTAAATATTTGTATGTCCGTTTCATTTAATACCATAATTGTTTTGTGATTGCCTTATTGCTTTGTAAAAAGCCGTAGACAGGGGCTGGGTTTCCCTGCAAGAAATTGTCTCCAGTGTGCTTAGTTATGCTTTGGCCAGAGACAAATTTTAATTCGTAACTAAAAAAATAAATGACCGGCAAGAAGACATATGAGGATGAAGAGCCTTGTCAGACAGAACTGAAAACACTTC
>NW_010442038.1:0-304 GCF_000710305.1 Buceros rhinoceros silvestris | reverse complement strand
TCTCAAACACACCCAGAAACTTGTGGCTAACAACCATGAATCCATGTCTCGTCCCCTGTGATGACGACTCTAAGACTTCTCCTCATTGACTCCTCCTGTATGACCACAACTCTATGACAACAACTTTGTGACTTGTCCTCGTTGAGTCGTCCTCTATGATGATGACTCTATGAGGACGACTCCATGACTCGTCAGTTATGATGATGAATCCATCGCAACGACTCCATGACTCGTCCTCTATGCTGAAGGCTTCCTGAGGACGATTGCACGTTTCGACTCTATGACTTCTCCTCTATGCCGAAGA
>NW_010442037.1:0-304 GCF_000710305.1 Buceros rhinoceros silvestris | reverse complement strand
CAGGTAACTGAGGAGAAGGTTGGGGAAGACACGCTGGTACAGTCGTTTCCCTTTGGCCCATGGCAAGTTGGTGGGGTGAAGCCCTGCAGTCCTTGAAGAGCACTGGCAGGAAAATGGACAAGCTCAGAGAGCCACGTTGCAGAGACCCTTGTCGCAGAGAGCCAGGAGTCTTGTAAAACGCCGTGACTCTGGGGAGGATTTGCGCCAGGTCGGTACGGCGCTGGGAGAGCCGATCCCAGCAGCGAGCCCCACCATGAGCTGGAGACATTTGTGCCATACTGTCATCTGCAGGGGGGACACCACA
>NW_010442036.1:0-304 GCF_000710305.1 Buceros rhinoceros silvestris | reverse complement strand
ACCTGGTGATGGGCTGGAGCTGCTTTGCCAGCGGTCCAGATGTTCACAGCGTCTCTCACCGGGCAGATTTTCTTGGCTCCACGAGGGTGTCGGGGGAAGTCAGGCTCACTGAAAGCAGAATCCAGCCATTGTGGTGATGTACAATTAAAAACCAAACCGCAAACCCAACCCTTCCGAAATCACCGCCTGGCTTTGCACGTCTCAATTTCCTCATTAGCGGTGACATTATCTCCTCGGCGGCACAGAGGTGGCTTGTGGTGCGCCGTGCCAAAGCGCCGGCGGTTCGCGAGTTCCCCGGGGACGG
>NW_010442035.1:0-304 GCF_000710305.1 Buceros rhinoceros silvestris | reverse complement strand
TCGATCCCTCCATGGGAAGCCGCCCGCTCTCCGTGCCGCCCCCAGTGCCGGAGGGTCTCTTTGCTGCCTCTCGCCCGATGGAAGAACGTCCCCTTGGCTCTCCTCGCTGCGTACGGCTCCTGCCCAGCTTCTGTTGATATGCTGTAGCTCCGTATCCCTTGTGAGCGCTCTGAGTAACATGACGTAGAGTTAGAAAGCGATGACCGCGTGTTTTTATTACACATACTGTAGTCCTGTCTGACCACCTTCTAGCAGGAGTATAGTACTGTAGTGCTTATTCTGTGAATACTACCATGGGTTTTTT
>NW_010442034.1:0-304 GCF_000710305.1 Buceros rhinoceros silvestris | reverse complement strand
ATGAGAGGATTGATTTGGTAATTTAAGCTGGTATTTGACTCCCTCTAAAAAATCAGTCATGCAAAACCACGTTGGGGATGTTATACTGCCCAGCTTTGAAAGTCTGCGGACGTTCTAGTTGCCACCTACGCTGAAGTAGGTGTAAAGCTTGCAGCTCCCCTCCTCTGCATGTGTGGCTGTCCTGTCCTGTATCCTATTGGCATTTGTATTTTTGATCGTGCGGTATGACCATGTCCCTCTACATCATAGATATATTTATTCTGAGAATCTTTGCAGCCTTCCAGACAGGCATCTCCTCTTCGAG
>NW_010442033.1:0-304 GCF_000710305.1 Buceros rhinoceros silvestris | reverse complement strand
CTCCTTGGGTCCTTCAGCTCCTTGGTCCAAGGGGGTTTTAAAGTTGCCTTTCCCACATGGGTGCATTTTTCTTGCCGTTGTGAGTAGAATTAGCCCTCTTTTCCCACAGTCACCACTTATTGATGTAAATAATTCAGGATGGGATGTTCTCTTGGGAAAGAACCAGAGCTAAGCATGGGTCATTCAAAGAAAGACACATGTACGTGAACAGCTAGTGGTTTGTTTGTTGTTTTTTTTTTAATTTTGTTTAATTTTTGTAGAAAGGGGTGGACAAGCAGCTGCATGGTGCTTAGTTGCCAGTTGG
>NW_010442032.1:0-304 GCF_000710305.1 Buceros rhinoceros silvestris | reverse complement strand
GTGCCAGCATGTGTACGCCAGTAGCGTTGCTGGCAGCACAGAGCTAAGTGTGGGCTAATGCACACTTAGCTGCTCAAGGGTGTTTTGAGTGCTTTGTTGAGGTGGCTGCACACCAGCAGCAGCGTTTGAGTTACCTCATCTGAAGCTACCTCTACGCTATGTGATGGACTGGGAGCTGCGGCTAGAATTGCTCTGTAGAATTTTCTTCACCCTGCTTGAGTTTTCTGTTCGTCTAGACATGCAGCAGTGCATTCATGAACAGTGTCATCCCTGCAACATGTTGTGAAAGCTTTGTCCACAGGAT
>NW_010442031.1:0-304 GCF_000710305.1 Buceros rhinoceros silvestris | reverse complement strand
TGTAAAAGTTACTTGCTCGGGTGGCTTTTCCACACCCTGTGGGTGGGAAAGGCCAGGGGTGGTGGGACAACCCGTGCTGGAAATTCAGTCGTCTTGTGGGCGGTTTGAAGGGGATTCAGGCTTCCCTCTCCCCTGGGTTATCCAGCCCTGCTGGCGCTCGCTCCCGTTCCTGCCTGCCCTCAGCCTCCGCCTGTGGAGCACAAACCCAGCACCTCCCTCTAGTCATCGCCACATGGTCCGGATGGACGCCCCGAGCCCGGCGTTGGCCGGGTCCGGATGGATGCTCCGAGCTCAGCATTTTGAG
>NW_010442030.1:0-304 GCF_000710305.1 Buceros rhinoceros silvestris | reverse complement strand
GTACCCACTGGCAGTCTCCCAAAGGCAGAGCCCAGACCAAATACCCTACTGTGCTTTTCCTCATCAGCTTTTTTTCCTCCGCGGTGGCCGAGGTTCCTAGTAGTTGTAAGGGTCTGACAGGCTGCTTGACTTCTACTTTTTCCAAGTACTGAAAACCGGGGGGGAATTTTTTTACCTTGCAAGTCGCAGGCACCTGCCGTTGTTTTAGGTAAAGCTTGGCTTCAAAATAAGGGGACAAAGTGTTCAGGAATCTTCCACCAGCCAATTTTCTTTTGCAGGTCTTTTTGAATTTTTTTTTTTCCCT
>NW_010442029.1:0-304 GCF_000710305.1 Buceros rhinoceros silvestris | reverse complement strand
GTCTTCCTTCAGTTATAGATCTGTAAGCACTAAAAAACATCCACAGATGTCCGTGAGCTCAAGCTCATAGCTCTGGCACTTTTATATCAGGCAAACTTCTGCAGGTCACCTGAGGATGGTTCTGTAGTCAGTTGTTATGTGAAGATATATTTTTTGAGTTCCTCAGAGCACAGTGGACAAACATCATCACACAGAGATTTCTCCTGGGCTTTTCTGTCTCTCAATCCCCTTCTAAAAGTTTATCTTAAACTTTAATCTTTTGTTTCTACCTGTTCTGTTTTTTTCTGGCATCTCTGCTAGAAAT
>NW_010442028.1:0-304 GCF_000710305.1 Buceros rhinoceros silvestris | reverse complement strand
CGCTGCCCCCCTCCCCAGGCTGGTCACCAGAGGAGCTGAGCTCTTCTCTCTGCCCCAGCCCCTTTCTGCTCATGGTCCCCAGCCCATGCCCAGCACCACTGGGGAGGCAGGAGGAGCCATGTGCCCAGAGCCATGTCACAGGGTGCCCGCTGCCACCCCTCCAGCTCGGCGCAGCAAGGGCCACTTAGCGCAGCCTTGTCCCTGGCATGGCAGGGCACTGATCTGCTCCTTCTTATCCTTGCAGGAAGGTGAACAAGTGCTACCGGGGTCGCTCCTGCCCTATTATTGTGCACTGCAGGTACAG
>NW_010442027.1:0-304 GCF_000710305.1 Buceros rhinoceros silvestris | reverse complement strand
AAGATGCAGGATTGTACTTCCTTGATCAAAATGACTCGTTAGGAACAATTTATATTATGCATACATTTCCCTTCAAATTGTGAAAACATGTCTTTAATAATTAATTATTCTTTCTAAGAAGCAGCTTTCATGAGTACATTTGATGTTAGAATTTGTCTCTCTCTGCTTCACTGAAATGACAGTAAAGTCTCTGATATCTAAAGTTCAGTCTTCTAATGAACTGCAATGAGTCAACTTAGAAAATCAGCTCCTGTTCCCCACTGAAAGGCCAACTGTTCTAAACAAGGGGAGCTCCTGGAAGAAA
>NW_010442026.1:0-304 GCF_000710305.1 Buceros rhinoceros silvestris | reverse complement strand
AGACGAGGGAATCCTTGGCACTGCTCCGCCAGAGCCGGGCTGAGGTGCGGGCTTTGAGGCAGGGCTGGGCTCGCGCCTGGGGCCACTGCGCCGTCTGTTGGGCGCTGGGTGCTCCCTCCTGGGTGCTGTTGGGAGCCCTGGGTGTGCCAGCTCAGCTCCTTCGCTAAGAGGTGCTGCTTTCTTCCAGCTAAACCAAATGTTGTCCACCTACGAGACGTTCCTGCAGGCAAATGTCCTTGGGTTCACGTGAGTGTGCAGCAACAGATGGAGAGGGGTGGGTTTGGTTTGGAGGGAAGGGTTTGCT
>NW_010442025.1:0-304 GCF_000710305.1 Buceros rhinoceros silvestris | reverse complement strand
AAGGCAGTCTGTCTGCACTCTCGGCCACCCCCTGGACCACCGTTGCTCGCGCCATGCCAGTCGCCCTGGACCGTTGCAGAGCCGCGCTTTCTCTGGAGCTGTCGCAGCTTGTCGGGAACTGGTCCGTCCCTGCCAGCGCGAGCCGCGCCAGGAACCGCTGCCAAGCTGCACCACGAACTGCTGCTGAGCTGCTGCGAACTGCTGCTGCCGCATTTCGACACAGCTGCGCCACAGGGACGGAACCCTCACGCTGCCGCCACCGTTTTTCTTGGCCGCTGCAAGCGCCGAGCCCGGACTGCCCGCG
>NW_010442024.1:0-304 GCF_000710305.1 Buceros rhinoceros silvestris | reverse complement strand
CACTGCTTGGACAAGTTTCAGTTCCCCCTGTGCGGTGTTGTGGGGTTTTTTTGGTTTTGGGTTTTCTTTTTTTTAGAAACAATTCAGACATTTAATTGTGCCATCAGACAAGGCAGGAGTCATTTATAGAAAGAGCTGTAAGTGGCCTTGACACAGAAATGGGAGTCAATTAACCTGCACGGCGCAGTCAGGGAAACAGGCTGATGAAAAAGAAACGGTTACGTAATTTGTCCTGGGCTCCGTCTGTCTTTTCTCAAAGTCAAGGGCTTGCCCTACTAAGTGTGACGGGGAGGAGCGGTGGCTG
>NW_010442023.1:0-304 GCF_000710305.1 Buceros rhinoceros silvestris | reverse complement strand
CCCGAGCCCTTCTCTTACCCCCTAGCTGGCCAGGGCAGCGGGGGCCTGTCCTACAGGAGGTGCTGGAAGGCTGGGATGGTTTCACACGGGGGACTGTCCCCAGCACGGCCAGGACAGGCACTGACCTGTTCGTTTGCTGATGACTTCGGCAATGGAGGGGGGGAAGTACCCGACCCGGTCGGTGCCTTTCTGAGCGTCATGGATGTGCCCCTTCCATCGCCCGTCCGGATGCTGCTCCAGGACCTGCCACAGCGACCAGAGTGACAGGGTTGGTACCTGGGGCCGGGGGGGGGCAGCAGGACGG